>NW_028261381.1:117837782-118127782 GCF_051295495.1 Thamnophis sirtalis | reverse complement strand
TTAAAGAGATTATTTTAAATAGAAAACAAAATCATAGAATTATGAAGTCTTCAAAACAATAAAAATGAAATAAAAGTTTATCTATCTACTACTTAGCCATTACTCCATTCAGGAGCATTTTTAATATTAAAATATTAATGTTTCATTTAATTTTCATTTGTTGTCTTGCATTTGTACTCTGTCCCTCTCCAAAGGCTCCAAGCAGCTGACATTCAATATTAAAAACATAGTAATGGCAAAAATAGAATAACCTTAGTGTAAGTATAGTAAGAAAAAGAACACAAATAAAAGCCAAAAACATTCCCAGCCCTCATTCTGACTTTATGATGGGTCTGTGAAAGACCAAATCTTTGTGGTGTATTATTATTATTCTGAGTTGTTGCACAGTCAGCCAGATGTTCAGTCCGGATTAGGTATTTTTTTCTTTCCTAAGGACCTGAGATAGCAGATGTGGCTGTTTGATGGTGATATCAGATATCATACAGATATCATCGCAATAAGTAAGCTGTTCCAAGTAAAACTGCCTTTTGCAATTGACTGATAGTAAATTTGTCAGTACCAATGTTATATTATTAGTAGTATTAGTGTTGGCAGTTATGATGGTGATAGTATCAATATTAAATAAAGCAATAAGAGAAAAACCAGAAGAATGTTTGGAGAGAGAGAAAAAGAGAGAAGAGAACACATCCATATACCATATAGATTCTCCCCTTGGATTTACTCTTCAGTTGGCAGTGTATATCAAGTATCAAATCTGGGGCAGAGGATAAGTTGGGGTGAGTTACATGAGATGAAGAAAGCTGCTTTGCTTTTGAACCACCACAGACCTCAACATGACATTTAAAGATTTGTCCACCTCAAGGATAGGCACATATGCTTGCTCTTTTGTTTTAAAATACTTGTAATTCTGTATTGTACACCATTACAGCTGTTCACTAAATGATGCCTCAGGAACCAAACACTACAGTAAAAAAGAGGCACGGAAAAGGAGTGTCTCTGTATGGAGCTGTTGATGTTGCCAAGAGACAAAAATTGAATATATGGTCACGTTGTAAAGGTGAGTCAAAAACAACAACAGCAAGCAAACATGGCCAATGTTTGTCAGTGTGGATTCTTGAATTAATCTTTATTTCCCCTTAATATTATATTTATTCATCTGAATTACAGTTTTATTAAAACACAAACCCATTGGGAAAAACAATTTTAGAAATAAATGTATTGAATGTTGCGCTGTCAATTAGCCCACACCTATTTTGTATGGAGCTATTAGATAAAATGAATGCTTCATTTTGCACTGCAGAAACACTATTAGCAAGTCGTCTGGCTGGACAAAGTGCTACTGCCTATGTGACAGATTTTTCCTGATTCTTCTGTTTATCTATCTTCCTTAGGAAAGCCTTTCCACAAAAAAAATATTGGGGAGTATTGGCAGAAAAATAAATGTCTTTTCATGATTTTGAGATGAATTGACTGTGATTCCTATGTTTCTATAATTGTGGAACATCAAACTTCTGTCCTAAACCATCTGAAGCATAATACTTTATTGAACAAGAAAGCTGGAATGAGATTCACATTATCCCCCCAAGTGTATGTTTTTGGGTGATATGCACATACTTGCTTTCAACATTTACTTACTTTTAGTGTTATGAAAGAAGTTATCCATTATGAAAAAATGAAGACTCAGTATATTCTAGAGCAGTGTTTTTCAAACTTTTTTGTGCAAAGGTACACTTTTTTCATGAAAAAAATCACGAGGCACACCACCATTAGAAAATGTTAAAAAAAACTTAACTCTGTGCCTATATTGACTATATATAAAGTAATTCTCCCACGGCACACCTTACACTATGTCACGGCACACTAGTGTGCCGCGGCACAGTGGTTGAAAAACACTGTTCTAGAGAACTGAAGATTCTTCTGTTTTGAGAATAAGGCAACATTTTCTTCAACTGCTGCCAAAATATCACATCCTCCTTTTGTTGAATCTCATATTTTCTTCAGGAGACATATGCATTACACAACCTTCCCTTCTCTGTGTTTTCCAGACCAGCCAACCAGTGGTGGTTGCAGGTGGTACGGGCGTACCGGTGCCTGCCTGGAGCACCGGGTACCGTTCCGTCTGAGCTCCTTACCTGTATTTGAGCTCTTTGGCGCTTCTGCGCATGCGCACTGAGCAGCTCATGGAGGTGTCGCAAGAGGTAAGGACGCATGTGCGCACATTCATGTAGTAGATGCCGGGACCCATTGTAACTATACCAGTAGTAACAGGATCCAGAACCCACCACTGCAGCCAACCCTATGAACTACGTTGCACTGAGACAGAGAGAGAGAGAGAGAGAGAGAGAGAGAGAGAGAGAGAGAGAGAGAGAGAGAGAGAGAGAGAGAAAGAGAAAGAGAAAGAGAAAGAGAAAGAGAAAGAGAAAGAGAGGGAGAAGCTGATCCAAAGTTACCATGTGAGCTTCTGTGACTGAGGATTCACTACACAACATTGCCCTGTCCCTCAAGTTAATGCCAGTAGTAATTATTGCCAGCCCATATTTTAAAGAATTCTTACCCTGGTGTACATCAAAGGCTTTTTACATCAGAGCTGAAGTTGATGCAAACAGAAATCATCTTACAAACCTAAATAAATAAGAAGGTTCTCCCTCTTTTTCACTATTAATAACCAGTTTTATGGAGTGAAGGACGCATGAGAAATGAAGGAAGCAGCTTTTATATTATTTTATATATTCTATCTCCCAGCAACAGACAGACAGATGAACAGAAAGAATCCATGCAGATTAGACTGAGATATGGACAGTTAATCAAACCTGCATCTCTGGAATTTGTTTCTAATGACATTGAATCAAATCTATTAATCAATACTGAGGAAAAAGAAAGAATTTATTCACACAGTAAAACCCATTCTTTATAGTCTTCTGCTTTTTGGCCATAGATCCAAGTTAATTTGATCTTATTTCCAGGATTACAAGACATGGAACCAGACCTTTTTCTGATTCTGCTGCTACATATTATGTATCTGATTTTTCTCAGTTGTCACTATTGCCAATGTAAATCTGTGAACTAATAATAATAACTTAATCAATTGCAAAAGGCAACTTTACTTGCAACAGTTTACATCCTGTGACAATACCTTTAACACTATCAGACAACAACACTACATTATCCCTGGTCCTTGGTAAAGATTGGATAGGTGGATAAACATGTCGAATCCAGCCTGAACATCTGGTTTGTGTGACAGACCTTAATAATAATATTGCTGCTTTATAACATAGTCCTTAAAGAAGAAAAAGATTAAGGTTGCTTCTTAAAGGTGCTGTGGGTAAGAAAAAAAATAAAATCATAATCTTCATTCGTCCCCTTTTAATAATATACTTCATGTAGGTGAAAATGGTTTCCAGGATCTTTTTTCTATATCAAAACCACAGCCTATTTCTCCCCGCCCCACTCCAATTAGAACAGAGGTGGTATTCAGCCAGTTCTGACAGGTTCTGGAGAACTGGTAGCGGAAATTTTGAGTAATTCGGAGAACCAGTAAATAGGTGGCCCTGCCCCTGCTGCCTCCCAGCCTCCCAGCTGATCTTCAGCTGAGCTGGAAAGCAGGTTAGTGAGGTGGGGAGGGAATGGACATTTTGTAGTATCCTTTCCCTTCCACGCCCACCAAGCCACGCCCACCAAGCCACATCACACCCACAGAACCGGTAGCAAATTTTTTTGAATCCCATCACTGAATTAGAAGATAGAAAAGTTGATAAGGTTAAGGATGTTTTTCAATTATCCTTTTGGATTTGTCTTTCTAGAGTATAACATTTTAAAAAATGAAAAAAATTTCAAGGATAGGTAGCAATGTCTAAAACCAATTGTTTTTTTTCTTTTGAGCTCACAAAGAATGAGTTGAAATTTATTGTCTGTTTTTATTTAGCGTTTTCACCAGTGTACACTTAACTCTATCTCAAAAACAAATTGTTACAACAGGGAAAGGCTTGGCCTGGTTAGCATACTTTGCTCTTAAGTGAAACCTGCATTTGTCTTCTTTTTATCAATCATTCTCTTTCCCTAGAAAATTAGTTTTCCTTTAATGCAGAGAAACATGAATAATATGGGCAAAGTTTCCACAATTAATGAAAGAACAGGAAAATATTTGCCATAGAAGGCTTGTTGTTTTTGTCCTATGATGATAGATTTGCTTCAGGAAATCTCATTACAGTTTGATGCATGTGTCACTTTATGAGTGAAGCTCAGAGCTAAGGGAGTACCATGTGTGTGTCATATAATGTAACCACTTTTATTGGATAGGTAAGTAGGTAATAGCTAAAAGCCTCATAAATCAGTTAAATGTTCCCTCAATTTATAGAGAATATTTGATCTAAGGACATTACTGTCTGGTGGGCAAGTGAGAAAAAGAGAGGCCATGAAGAATGACAGTGACGGATAGGCCGAATAACTGTTTGTATTAAGACTGTCTGTGCCAGAATGTAAGGTTACAATATCTGGCCTAGAAATCTGGATGGCCATGAGACTACAGCAAAGATATAACAATCTAACTCCCTGCTGCCATCTCATGGCCATTCAGATTTTGGCTAGCCAAATATAGCTCTTTATAATCATTACTGACCAGAAAGTTCTTTGTAGCCCAATCCACAAAACAGAGGAGATAAATCAAATTAGATGGATCAGAATAAGCCATCGGATTAAGATGGACTTATGTATTAGATAACAGTCATTTATTTGTCTACAAAGTGTGTGTCCTTTTTTTCCAATAATCCCTATATGGGATGGAAAAGAAAATGCATACTGACACAATAAACAATAATTCACAGAATGCAATGAATAAGACGTAGACAACTGGCAAGGAAGTTCCAGTAATGAAAGATTGCTTTAGAAGTATGAAACTTTTGGATGGAGTGGAAAACATATTGGCAATATGAAGATCATGTTAAGCATGCTGTGAGAAGGAAGAACAAAGAAGGTGTATGCAGTAGTGGGATTCAGCCAGTTCGTACCACTTCGAGAGAACCAGTTGTTAACTTTCTGAACAGTTAGGTGAACTGGTTGTCGGATGAAATCATTAGGCAGAGAACCAGTTGTTAAAATATTTGGATCCAACTCTGGGTGTATGACAATTCACAAAGTAGCAGCCATTATTGATGTGTCTAGGGGTTGAGGTCTCATTCATGATATTAATGTATTTATAAGGCTATCAAATCAGAGATTCGTGGCAGCTTCCATTTAAAAACTCAACAAAAACAAATGCAATCCCTCTCAATATACACACAAGCAAGCAACACTTGGGAAATATTTTACCAAAAAATAATCAACCCTTTCTCATTATATATCAGAATCCCAATCCACTGGTCCATGCCTTGTTTAAAAAGCCAATTTTTCAATGCTTTTCTGAACCAAAGTAGAGGATTAAATCTCCTTTGATTTCAGCTATTTGCTAGTGACTGCATGAACATGTTAAACATTTTATTCTTGACAACACTGTGGAAGTGATATGTTCTTGCCCTCTTGTAAGATTTTTTCCCCCAGCTACCCAGTATCTAATCTACAGGTCTCAGATTTCTTGATGATCCCTTTAATACCAACCAGGTCTGACCCTGTTCTGGTGGTGGTGTGTTTTTTTTGAGATCCACCAAGGTCAACCAGGTTCTACTTACTATGACTCTTCAATCATTTCCTACAAAGGCAAAGTAATTTTAGCTCCTTGGGATTTTCTCCATCGTTTTTTTTTTCTTTTCTGAGCAGATGGGCACACTTCCAAGATTATTCCCAGGGTTACAGCCACTCATCCATTAAAGATGAAGCTTGTACTTTCCTTTCAAGCTTTCTATTTTTAAGAATTAATTGCACAATTTTAATTGCATTCTCTTATACTTCTGTAAGCCACTGGGAGCCAGTTGCATAAAAAGTTTAAATCATCTTCATCCTCCTCTTCATCTAATATATTACAGGATCATGGCAAGGGCAAGGGAGTTGTCCATAGGATATTTGGGAACTGGGTTGTCAGTAGAAATTTACTGACTATCAAGACAACCAGCCACCATGTAAAGACAAATGTGGTTTTTTTTCAGGATAATACATTTCAGATAACTCAGCTGCTATGAATATGCATAAATTGAAGTCATTTGATTAACTGCCATGAAGTGACTCTTCCCACCCTAGTCTTCAGGGTTATAATAAACCCAGCAAAAGTCGCTCTCCAACCCACATTTTTTTAAAAATACTGTTTTTCTTTCTGTAAGCGATCCACTGTTTAGCTAGATAGTAAGCCGTGGTATTTAGAGGTAAGTTAGTATTGTTCTCTACTGAGCCATTGATTGTTTTATTTTTCTAGGGCTAGTCCTAATACAATGAAGCAGCTCAGGGCAACTACCACATTGAAGTAGGATACCCATTTATTGCCTCCCAGAGGTTCCACTGCCCTCATGGCTGATGTACAATCACCATACTTGAAAGATCAGCAGAGAAGTGCCTTCTGATCTGCATGAAGTGGGAGGATTGTTTCCATCCTCAGCTGCTCTACCATCTCCAGGAAGCAGCTGGCAAATAGGAACCACTCATTCTCTGGCTAGCTGATGCCACTGAGCAAATATACTGCAGGCATCATTCTTAACAAGTTCTGTCAAAGGGACTAAAAAAAGATGGTAAAACAACAAACAGTAGGAAGAAGACAGGTATGCAAAACACTGTATTTTTTGGGAGGGATGCGGCAGCAGAAATGGAATAAGCAGCAATTTCCCATAGTGTTCAAGCAACAGATATTTTTCCACAAAGGGATTTTATAATAGGAAAAAGGCCAGGGTCATTGTTAGGATTTGTATTTATAATGCTCAAGGTACTTTGCTAGCTCCTGGCGTTTTAAGTTAAAGAACACCTTCTGCTTAGAATCCTGCCTCATTACAGCTTTAAAAGCTTATATAATAGTTTGACTCCAGCAGTGAAACTTCCTAAGAAAGGAACCAGAGTTACCTACATTATATTGAAAAGAATTTCCACATGTTACTAGGGCTCCAAAATAACAAGTAAATTAATATATTGGTCCTGTTCTCAGAACATGTTTCACAGGGTCAATGGAGAGTAGGGGCTGTACTAGTGGTGGGATCCTCCTGGTTTAACAACCAGGTCAGTGATCATGCAATTTGCCCGCACATGCGCAGTTTGAAGAAATCTTTACTTCTGGGTTTCTTTGGAAGAGTAACACAGTTGATTCATGCAGCAAGATTCTGCTCTGCTGCCCGAATCAGCTGAGAAGATAAAGGTAGGAAAATAGTGCGGGCGGGCAGGTGAGCCCATCTGATCATTGGGGCGAACCGGTTTGCTCCCAGCTGATTGTCGGAGCTACGGGTTCACCCGAACAGGTAGAATCCCACCCCTGGGCTGTACTTGGAGAGAGTTGCCAAAAACTGACAACAGAGAACATATCTCTCAAACATCAAGCTAGGAAATGGCCATGCTTGCAACTACCTGCCCAGTTAATAGAGAAGATAATGGTGATGTCATTCACCTTTGCCAACACACTCCACATTCTTCTGGAAAAGTATGTCTTCTCCAGAGAAAGTAATTAAGGAGGTTTGGTGAATGTTTGCTGACGGAAATAATCATTAAGGAAATTCGGCTAGGTTAGTGGGTGATAGAGTTAAATGTACTGGGAACACCAAGTTTAGCAACTGATTGTACTCTATCACCTCAAAGATTGCTGTTTGCTCTTCATATTGGTAGCTATTAACATTTTAAAGAAGTTTTTATTTGTAGCTGAAATAAAACAATTGAACCTGTTTCTCATTTCTAACCATATAATTTTCTTTAACATTTTTTTTATTTGTGAATGTGGCCATACTCTGAGGCATGACATGAATCTGAGAGTAGAGAATATTATGCTGTTCCTGTCGTGAACAGCTTCTGGTCAAAAAATGCCTCTCTAAAAATGAGATCATTTCCCCCCACTTCCCATATTATTAAAGCACCCTGGAAGGTACTCTAAACCTCCTGAGATATTGGGAAAAACAGGACAATATAGCACTATATTTATCTGACTTTCTTGAGAGCTCTGGTGCCCATGATCATAATTTTAACAACAAAGGTAATCCAAATGCAAATAATCAGGTCTCAGCTAATGAACCCCATGAAGATTGAATATACTACTTTAGTATCATCTCAGTTGGGATTATGAATACATTGGAAAATGCTCTTTCAATGTTCTTTGCTAAAAAAAACTATAGTTTTTCAGTCTAAGAAAAGTAAACACCATACTGCAGGGGGGAGGGAGTACCATGGTTATTCAGCTTGATGGAAAACTTCTAAGATAAAAAAGAATAATTCTTAGCTTGATTGTTACAAGATGAAGTGTATATTTCAAGGTCTAATAAACTGTATGTTAGAAGAAAAAGTATCTCATCTAGGTTAACAATATGAAGATAGGCCAAATATTATTTGCTGTCAGGGATTACATTATCCTCATGTTTTATTATTTGAATTTCATTATATGTACATATTCCAGAAGTTGAAATTTAAGCTTTTTGAATTTCTTTACCGGTTTTGGCAAATCATCAGTCTATTGAATATGGCTTTGGCTTTGAGACTATCCAAGGTTTTGTTCAAGAAACTTTGTGTAATGAAAATCTTCTCATGTCTATAATATTCCAAAGAAAGGGATTATAATCACACAAACTTCCATGAGTAACCATCTCAAGCTGAATGTCCAAGAGTAAGAAAAGAAAGAACTAATCAACTTCATGAAGGTTTCTGCTATATTGTGGAATGTTAATGGACTTGGCCATGAGATCAAATGTCAAAGACCATCCTTTAATTAAAGTGCAAGAAGCCACCCTTTACCCAAGCCACCCAAGAGCCAAGGTGGCGCAGTGGTTAAATGCAGCACTGCAGGCTACTGCTAGATCAGCAGGTCAGCGGTTCAAATCTCACCGGCTCAGGGTTGACTCAGCCTTCCATCCTTCCGAGGTGGGTAAAATGAGGACCCAGATTGTTGGGGGCAATATGCTGACTCTCTGTAAACCGCTTAGAGAGGCCTGAAAGGCCTATGAAGCGGTATATAAGTCTACTGCTATTGCTATTGTTATTACTCTGGACCAGCCCATTAAGTCCCTATGTTGCCAGTAGAATCTTCAATTTTAGAGTTGGTCTTGCCCCTGAATTTCCACAAGTCTTTTAAGTGTTCTAAGTGATTTAAGAGATAAAGAGTTTTATTTTATAAAGCTACACATGAGGTAACACTTTAGTTTTCTTTTTAGATCTCTGCATGGGGAGAAATTTTAGCCTTCATGCCCTTTTAAAAGTTTCCTTCATTCCCTTAGTTTGTTTCCAAAGCCCTCTCATTTTTCTAGGATTTTGAATGTGATCTCAAAGTTCACACAAAAGGCAATGACAACTCTTTGGCTGAAGAAACTTTCCATATCTGGTGTCACTTCAAACAAGCTTCTATGCAGATATTCCACCACCAAATCTTTCTAAAATTATAGACACACAAAAAATGAAAACTACTAATAAACTGGATATAGGCTCTTTCTAGTTCAATTGTCTTTGGATTTGTGAATTGGTACGTTTGTACTTATTTCATTGTTTTCTTCTATAGAAATAAAAGCAGTATGTGTTAGCCATTTTTATACTGAGAACAGAATATGTTGAAAATTAATGATATGTTCTTGATAAAGAATATAATAAGAAAGAGAGTTTTTTTCTGGCTTCCTAAGACTAACAAATCATTTTGAATAAAATCCATAATCATGTGATATCCATTGTAAAATAGGTATCTTTTCTAAGCACTGAGAAATTGAGGTTTTTGGTGAATTTCATATCATATTCAGTATGGAAACAGAGCAGTCACATGAATGTAGGGTATTCAGCAGAAGTAGTATCCATTCCATCCTTGAGTTTATGATATTTATGTTATATTAGAGTAATTTATTTGTTTTAATTTGTTTACAATGCTTTTCAGTGTCTGTATGAAAATTATCGGAAAATCTATGGTAATTTAAATTAGAATAAATGTATCAGCAAATAGTCAACATTTTTTCCATAACAAGTAAATGATTTCTTTTAATATTTTTGTGAAAATGTTGGTCATTAATGTGGTCTGACATTCCATCTCCTTTTACAGATAAAACTATCAAGTAATTCTATTTATATTTGAGAACAGCAATAATGCTAGACATTTAGATTATAGATCTACTGGTGGTTGTTGTTGTTGATTTTACTCATGGGAGGAAACAAAATTAAGCAATGTAAAATGGCTAGATGTCAATATTCCACCTGGGAACAAACTTGCAACTTTATAAAATTACCATTTTTGCTGAATACTAATGTTCAGCTGATCACAAGAAACATGAATCAAGATCTGTCAGCTTTTGTTTAGATCTTAATGGGCAAATACAATTCTTAGGCCTATAGATAACTTTTCAAAAACATATAGTTAAAATTTGGACTTGCCCTTAAGCTAAGGTGACCAGATTTTCAGATTGGTAAAGAGGGACACCATTGACTGGGGAGGGGGGGGGGGCTTGATTAAAAAATTTGTATTTTGTCAAAAGGTCACCCCAGGACACTGAAACCAGCATAAATACGAATCTGTTGCCAAACAAAATTTTGATCACGTGACCATGAGGATGCTGCAACGGTTGCTAAGTGTGAAAAATAATCATCAGTCACTTTTTTGAATGCCATTGTAACTTTGGTCAGTAAATGTTTTCCCCCTCCTCGAGACACCTCACTTCTTCCTTCATTCCTCTTGCTTATCTACCTTCACCTTATCCATCTTCTGCTCTTTCCCTCTCTTCCTTCCTTTCTCCTTCCATCCTCTCTTCTTTCCTCACTCACTCCCTTCTTCCTTTTCTCTTCCTTCCTCCTTCCATTCTTTCAGCTTCATTTCTTTTGCCTATCTACCTTCTCTGTCTTTCTGCTCTTTCCATTTATCTCTTCCTCTTTGCTTCTGTTCCTTCCTCCTTCCATCCTTTCACCTTCCCTCCTTCTTATTTCTTTCTTCTTCCTTCCTTCTGCCTATCTACCTTCACCTTCTCTGTCTTTCTGCTCTTTCCCTGTCTTCCCCTTTCCTCTCTCCCTCCCTTCTTTCCTTTCTAGTTCCATCTTTTCTTCTTTCCTCTCTCCCTCCCTTTTTCTTTCTTCCTTCCTTCCTCCTTCGTCTTGCCTATCAACTTCATCCTCTTTGTCTTTCTGCTCTTTCCCTCTACCCCTTTTCTTCCGACCTCCTTCTCTCTTTTCTTCCTCCCTTCTTCTTTTTCTTCCTTTCTTCTTCCATCTTCCTCCTTCTCCTTCCATTCTTTCTCCTTCCATCCATCTTTTCTCCTTCCATCTTCTCCCCCCTCCCTTCTTCTTTTCCTTCCCCCCTCCCTCCTTCCTTCCTCTCCTTCCCACTCCTTGCAACTGGCGGCAGTGAAATCATAGTGATTGAAATGGTTTGATGGCTGGGACAATGAAGGTCTTCTTCATCTCCTTGACCTCCACAGTGCCCCCCATTTTCCTCCCCCTCCCCCACCCATGAAGCCTCTTCCCCTCCCCTCCCTCCCCTCCCCCTACAAGGGATCTACATGGCTCTCCGGCTGGAGGGAGCCGCGCGGGGGGGGGGAACGGGCATCTGTCAAAACCCTGAATTCCGTCTCAGCCTCGGTGTGGCTGCGGCAGAAGCAGCGAGCACAGGGGCGACGCTTCACTGGGAGCGACCTCTCTTTCCCCACTGCATAGGGATGTGGGGAAAGGGCTCGGGCGCCCAGTTTTCTCTCCCCCCTTCTTTCCTTCTCTCTCCTCGGGCGCTTTGTCTCAGTGCTCCAATGCCGGGCATGGAATAGCGCGAAACAAGGGCCACTTCGGAAGGTGGATCGTCTTCCCCGCACCGCCCTTGCTCTGGGAAAGGAGCAGCACTCCGGCAAGCCCCGAGAGATTCCCCCGTTCTCTCACTCTCTCACTCTCCCAGCCCTTCCAAGCTGAGGTGGCAGAGCGGGAAGAGGAGTCCGAGGGGGAGGGAGGGGCTCACCAGAGCGCTGCTCCTTTCCCAGAGCGAGGGCGGCACGGGGAAGACGATCCGCCAGAGGAACCTTTAATTCCAGTATTTTGGAAGCAGTTTCAGCAAATGTTGAAAGGCTAAGGGTTATACCAGCTAGAAAAAAGGATAATGTATGTGATGGATGGTTTCTCCCATCAATGTCTATGGAGATTTTCAATCATCCAGGTCACAGTTATCTCCAAAGTGCTTTTTCCAAAAGAAAATTGGACGTTCCTGGGTTTTCTCCCTTTGAAAACATTTTGCTTCTGACCTAAGAAACTTCTTCAGTTCTCTCATCATTTTCTCCTAGCACTTTCCACTTAGATCCTTCCTTCAATTATGAGTGACATTGCAAGAAAATTCTGTTGAACCTACTTAGAGTTGTGTTATCTACCTGAACTAAACTCTCCGCTTTCCTAGAAAGCAATTGCATGCAGTTTAAATTCAACCAGTTTCACAAAATAGTGCAGTATAATTATGTCTGTACTGATTTCTTAAAAGAAAAAAAAATCTGGCTGGAATTTACCACAGGAAAATGTAAAGCAGGTGCAGTTAGAGAAAAAATGTTCAATCGGCATCTGCTTCTGCCAAAAAAACATGCTTTTACAAAACTGATTAACAGCAGAATCTTGGAGTCTTAAAATTTAATCTCAAAATTTGAAATCTAAAAAGACTTGCTGCTCATAAATCTCCATTCAACATGTTAAGCTCCTTGGGCGCCTTTTGCTTATTGTTGCTTGAAAAAAGGTTTTTCCTCTGGTTCTGCCCTTTTTCACATGGGCTTTTTGCCATGACATGCAGACTTTCCTTTTTAGGAATGGAATGGGCCTTTGGCAGTTTTTTGGAGTGTGCCTGGTATTTTTTTAATTTTGTGCTCCAAGATGTCAAAAGGCACCCTGAGTGAAGGCTAAATCATCTCTTTGGATGAGGAATTTGAATTGCATCTCAAGTGTTCTTTATAACTATTTTTTATACAATTTAATCTTAAAAAAAAAACCCTGTCGCTTGCTTCTTCTTTTTTGAGTATTTGATTCTCTATTTTTTTAAAATTATGATCTCTTGTCATTTGTTGCTAAAGTCCTTGTACTTTTTAAGAACTGTGTAATCTTTTAAAAGATAAGTGGGAAAATTTCATTTTATTTTGTTAAACATAGTGTCAGGCCTACAACCATCTTTTCTTTTGGGTCTTTGGCCAGCCACACTTTTCTGTTATTCATACTATTGTGGGAAAATGGGAGGGCGGGTTGTAAGGAGTCACATACTATATAGTCACAACAAAATTCTTTGAAGAAAGCCAAGGTCATCTTTGTCTCTGCAGCTCTGCACATGACCAGAATTGGATGGGTGAATTGGATGGATGGACTGTCAGCATGGCAGTGGGAATTTGGACCATGTGATGGACTTGTGGGTGTGAGGGCAAGATCTTGAACTTTCAACTGGATGGCGGAAACCGGGAAGCTTTCAGATTCAGGTTTTCCCAGATGTGCCAACATGGCTCTCTTAATAAATTGGAACTTTTATCAATACTTTGTCTGGGACTCTGATTTACTTTTGGATGCTATTTGGAACCCTGACACAGTACATGAAGTGATGGATGGACAGGGATGGTTTGCAAAGGTGCAAAACTTTGGAGATATGGAGAACAATAACAACTACTGATGGTATGAGCTAGCTCCATACTGCCGTATCTTTAATTTCTTTGGCTTTGATATTTCTGTGCTTTACCTATAATTGCTTACTCCAAAAGCATGTCTGTTCTTTTTCCAAAGATTTCCCTTCTTCTCAGATAATCCATTGGGGACATTATATTTGTACTGAAATGAAAAGTGAGCAGCATAATTCTTCTCTCTCTCTCTCTCTCTCTCTCTCTCTCTCTCTCTCTCTCTCTCTCTCTCTCTCTCTCTCTCTCTCTCCCTCCCTCTCTCTCTCTCTCTCTCCCCTCCCCCATCCCTCCCTCTCCCTCCCTCCCCTCCCTCTCTCCCTCCCTGCCATTACTTTCCCAGTTAGAGAAGAACAAAAGAAAGAGATTAGTTGCCAGATATCTCAATTGATAAAATTCAACTAGCTTTAGTTATTAAACCAAGGGTTGTTTGAAAATAGACTACGGAACAAATGAGGACCCAAGGCTACAGATTGTTCACTTGCTTTTTTAACCAAACCAATAACCAAGTAATTAATAAAATGACACTGCATATTTGCAGGGGTATCAAAAGAGGCATCTTTCTGCTATTAGTTAACATGTAGATAGCAATTTTGAATACGAACATTAATCAAAAGCACATCTACATCACATCTAGCCAACTCAGCATCGTAAATATATTGCTAGGCTATTACTAGTTCATTAATTCATGTAAGAAATGCCTTTAACATCAAGCTTCCACCTTTATGCAATAAAATTGCATGCACATTCAAAAAAAATTAAAACCATGGTCAGATTAAATTTATTGACAAATTGTCAAAAGCCATCACAAATAAATGATAAAAAGATAAAATAGTAACAACAAAGTGTGACACACATTTATACAACACCAAAATGGAATGAAATAGGTTTAAGGAAAAAAACCCTACTGAAATCATGAAATTTTTAATACTTTCCTAAAAACTAATGTGAGATAGTAGCCTATTTCAGTCTAGAGAAGCCCTTTTTTATTCTAAGAAAACAATAAAAGTACAGTTTGTAGTGTGCATTAAGTATATGTCATTAGTTCTCTAACTAAATAATGTTTTCATGTTCATTGCACTGGTTAACCAGGAATCACTATGTAACTGTGATATATGTCAGCTTAAACAATAACATATATTGTTCTCGTATGCAATATTTATTGATGTTATGCCATTTCTTATTTACCACTTATCCTGATGCTGTCACCACCAATTTGGGAACCAGTTGTCTTAAGAGAAATGGCTATAGACTTTATATCTACTGTGAAGAATTCTGACTGTGGGGGTTTATCGGGGGAGGCAAGAAATGTAATTTAAAGAAAGTGCTTGCAAAATTTATACAAGTATAAAAAACATGCTCTGAATTTGTCTGAATGTAAGAAAAATATTCTTACTCTACTATAGTCTGTTGCTACTCCATTTTAAGAAGAAGATGGAGAATTCTTCATGCTTTTCAGTAAGAAGGAATGGTATCAAATTTCAGGGATATGATCCAGGTCTACATTTAAAAAGCTTAGCTGACAAAAACACAGTGGACTGACTGGAAAATCTTGTACCTTAGAGATGTGTAGCAAGTGATGGACTTAGAATTCATCAGAGTCAACAATACTGGGGATAACAAGATGCATGAAGTTGATCAATGAGCCAGTTTAGATTATTTGTAAAATATTCTGCCATTAATCTAGAACATCTTATTACTTTTTTTCTGGAAGTGTCTTAAAAATAATGTGGAGGCCTACCTGTTTTCCCCTTAGAGCGGAACTAATGCAAATGGAACCCAGATATATTTGAACCTAAAGTCAACTTATTGCATATTACCAATGATCTGCATTTATTGCTTTTACTAATATCATTCCCATTTAATCAAGAATATGATTATCTTATCACTGATTGTTATTTCTTGGAATCATTATAGACAATTTTATCTGGATGCTATTAAGCAAAATGTTATCAACAGTTGGCTATGGAGACATAGAATACAAAACCCAAAGTCCAACTTCCTCACTTGTAATAAATGCTATGTGAGGAATACCTGATCCTGGAGGTGAACTTATCATGTATTTGTTAACATGACTGACTGATCCAGCATGCAGCAAATTTTTACTAAAAGATACAATCTGAAATAATATAATATAGTAAAGGTAAAGGTTCCCCTTGCACATATGTGCTAATCATTCCCAACTCCGTTTCAAAGCTAAAAAGCCGCGCTGTCCAAAGACAACTCTGTGGTCATGTGGCTGGCATGACTAAACCCCGAAGGTATATGGAATGCTGTTAAATTCCCACAAAAGGTTGTTCCTATTTTTCTACTTCTATTTTTACGTGCTTTCAAACTGTTAGGTTGGCAGAAGCTGGGACAAGTAACATGAACTCCCTCAATTATGCGGCACTAGGGATTTGAACCGCCGAACTGCCGATCTTTCTGATTGACAAGCTGAGTGTCTTAGCCTTAGAATAAGGCTTCCCTTAGAATAACATAATATAATATATGCATATAATATACATGCATTTATTTATTCAATTTATGATGATGCCCACCTCAAAAATATAACAAAAAAACAAAATTGTCCTTCTAGAGGTAATGACTGTATGTTGATTTTGTCATCTCTTCCTATGTTAAATCACAGTTATACCATCATTTAAATTGGAAAATACTGGGGTGCTTTAAAAAAGCACACCATCAGGAGGAAATGGGAGGAGGAGAATTATTCTGTGACATAATATTCATTTAAGTTTGTCTTCCATAGAGAATTCTCATTCAAAGCCATGTTTACATTCATTATAAAAGTAATTGAACCAATGGGCTTACAAGTGTAGGAAAGGTAGAACATATGGTATAGCTGGCAGCTATGAAATCCTTGATGTTATGGCTACATTCCTCATACTGAAAATGTTGTTAACATTCGTTGGAAAAACTATAAAACACGCAACCATAACGCCAGCCCCAGTTTTATTTTAAAAATTATAATTGTTGACGTAACTCAAATAGTTGAACAACTAACAACATTTAATGCCTTACATAATTATCCTTTCAGCCAAGCATTAGTAGTTGAGTTCATTCTATAATTAAATCTAATGTGCTCTTTTATTTATTAAATGGCTGGTTTTCATCCCAACTTGGGGCAAAATTGCTATAGTTGGAGAGTTCAATTTTACTGTAGCCTAAATATTAGCACTTAAAAAAAAAGCAAATGGAAAAGATGAGTAACATTCCTTAGCATTTCTTATCGTGAATTAATTAAAAAAAAATATTAAAAAATATAGGTCTATGTTTTCCTAATATGTGGCAATATAATACATGGTCTTCCTTATTCATAAAATTACTCATGTGATGTTTTGTTTAGTGATTTGCATATGAGATTTATATTCACATACATGCCTAATGCACACATTTCAAGCAATGGGATGGAAGAAAAACCTTCTAATTTGCATCAATGAGCAAGCCCGGGAGTGTTTCACTTTCATTTTCTGCTTCATATTCTTCCATTTGCTCCTTGGCACCCATCTTTGCCTTTTCTTGCTCCATCTGCTGGTGCCTTGTGTAAACAGAATTGTATAAAAGAATTTTGTGTAAATTCTTACAACATTTCTGGATCCCTACACAAATGGATTCCTATCAAAAAGGCAACAAGTAGTCAAAATAGGGAGTGCCCTATCAAAACCAGCACCAGTTACCAGTGGTGTCCCACAAGGCAGTGTTCTAGGGCCCACACTCTTTTTGCTTTACATTAATGACCTATGTGATCATATTAAAAGCTGTGTCCTTTTCGCTGATGATGTAAAATTATTCAACACCACTGACAATATCACTACCCTACAAAGCAACCTTGGCCATGTGTCTGAACATGTCGCACAATTGGCAACTTCAAATCTCGACTAATAAATGGTCTGTCCTACATATTGGCAAAAAAAATATATCAGAACACCAAATACAAGTTGGATGGAAATGATCTCGTAGACGACCCCCACTCTGAAAAATATATTGGTTTGGAAAGTAGATAAAGAAATAACAACAGCTGATATCCAGAAAGGGAAAACACAGTTTAGTTATGCTTGAACTCTAATGAGTAAGATTTTTATTTTTGAGCCTAACTTTCTTATTGGATTCTTAAGTAGCAACTCTGTCCTGGGATGCCATTTCACTTGCAAGCTAGATCTGTCCTTTACTAGACAAATCTCCCTACAACCATCCACTAAGATCAAATTACAAAGACTATTATTATTCAGACAGCAGCACACTATGATATTAAGGAACTTCCTTCTTTGGCACTGGGATAAGAGGAAATTCCAGTTTGAAGGATCTCCTGCAAATGCAAGGACATGTGGAGAAGAATTTTTTTCCTTAAACTGAAATTCTTCACAGTGACTTTCCCCTCTGCCTGCAATCTCAGCTTCTGAATAAAATTAATGCACATATTCAACTATTTAAGTTCCTTGCTTGATTTAGCATACTTCATTACTTGCTACTTGTAGCAGAATGTGTAGATCTATTCTATGGAAAAGTGTGGTCCTTAAGGTAATGTGAAATAAAATGTTTCAGCTGGACTTTGCTCTTTTCACCCATATATGAATCCATCTTTATAATGAATGGCAAAGGAATTCTGTTTTCCTAAGAGATTTTTTAAACTGAAGAACTATTCTTAGAGTTTCCTTAAAAATATCCCAACTTAAACTTAGCATGTTTTTCTTTCACGTATCCCTATAGCACCCAAGTGTAGCTGGGAGTTGTGGTAATTTTTATCGCTAGACATTTTTCAACTCAAACTTCTCTCTATAAGCAAAGCAAAAAGAACAAATATTTTATGTCCAAGTTTTAAAAACAAATAATTCAAAGACAAATAGGAGAATTCAATTGTCAACATATACAGAAAACCATACATATTTTTATAACACACCATTTTAATTTTGATTGTATATGATTTTAAGTGATATATGGTTAACCTAGATCTTATAAATTTTTTTTGATGTAAGGCCACAGAAGGTTTGCAGTGCATAGAATAAAGACCATTCTGTGATGGGAATTTTGTGATCAAAGCATTATAGAAACAGCATTTTTATTTGACTCATGCAATTTGCATTTTTGAAAACCACATTGGGCCTACAGAATAGAACAACAGAACCTGTGATTGTCTTGATATTATTGAACTTCCAGAACACACATTGCGTTACACAACACATCCAACAATGAAACATTGTAGACAAATCCTATCAAGAAGACAATGGGTTTTCTGTCCCTGCTAGAGGATTTGATAAAGCTATCTAACGTTGTAATTCCTATGTATTATTTGGAATTATTGTTAGCCCTTTGAGGTAGTATCTGAAGGACCATCTCTTGCTGGTCACATCTACCCAAACCACTAGAGCAGGGAGGCAAGGAATTTTGTGGATCTCATCCCCTAGGGCAGGGATGTCAAACTCAATTGGGGACCATATCAAGGTTGTGTTTGACCTTGGGGGGCTGGGGTGGGTGTGGCCAAGGTGGCCATGGCCAGTGCAGTGTTACTTGTGGCCTAGGATTCTGCCAGCAAAAAGGGCTCCCGAGCTCCATTTTGACTGTGACAGCCTCCTGCAACCTTCTGCCAGCAAAAACAGAGCTTGGGATTGGTGCATGCAACCCTCCCTACCTCCATTTTTGTTGGCAGAGGCACTGCAGGCTGGTCCTTCACTGTTTTCAGGGCAGCCCCATAGGCCAAACCTAAGCACCCCATGGGCAAGATCCAGCCCCTGGGCCTTGAGTTTGATACCCCTGCCCTAAGGAGATACATTGGCAAGACCCAGAAGAAGGGCCTTCCTTGTGGTGGCTTCTTCTCTCATTTCCCCAGATATTAGACTGGGCCCCTACTCTAAGACTCTTTTGGAAGGCATGGTTCTGTAGGCAGGCCTGGGAAACCCAAGGGAGGATGGAGCCTATTAAATGGTTTATATGAATGTATGTTGTTGCCGGGATGGGGTTATTATTTTGCTACTTTATTATTATTTTATTTTATTATTTTTATTCCTTTTATATGGTTTTTATATCTGTGTAGGCCACCTTGAGTCGCCATGTGTGAGTAGGCAGCAATATAACTTTTCTAAAATAAATTAATAAATAGTTCCCTCAAGAAGTACAATAAATAAATATTTATGGTAAGGTTACATTAACAGAATCTTGTGAGTCTGTAATAACATTTCCATCTCCCACTTTTACTCTCATCAAAATTAGGGAAAGTCCATTCTGAGGTATTTTCTCCATCGCTCCGAGGTGGGTTGCTCCTGGTTCAGCCCGGATCAGGCAAACCAGTAGTAGTGGCGGTGGGAAGCTTGGCCCACCTGCCCGGACGCTTCTGCGCAGAAGCTGCTCATGAGCAGAAGCGTTGGACGCGAGAAAGAACTGGTAGTAGAAAATTTGGAAACCCACCACTGCCATCCCTCCTCCTTTGGTCTCAAATTTCATTTATCAGACCACTGTCTAGGTCAAACTGGCAATCCATGGGCCAGATGAATCATGCTCAGGCCATGCCAACTCTGCAAAGGGAAAAATGTCACAAAATGTCATGTGACAACAAAGTGATGCAGCAAGTTTGACACAAGTGGTCTAGGCTGTGGCCATTCCTCTTGTCTGTCATGGTCATTCCCACTACTATAATAGTAACTCCTTTAATGAAATATTGTTTGATAAAGAAAATTCATATATATGCAAGGGTTCTAATATCTTAAGCCTTAAACTATGGAAAAGACATATGTATTATCCAGCATATGCTTATATGTTTCCATGTCAAAGAATCACACATATGCATCAAAAACTGTTTAGACATGGTGCAAGCTAAGTCATCATTATAGCCTCCACTAAGGTAAACATTTAGGCCAAGAATGTGATGTTTGAAAAGATTAATCCCTTGCTGAGTAATATCCATCTGATATTTTTTATGCCTGGCTTATATGAAGATTGTGAAAGATATTGTTTGCCATAAACACAGCTGTTAGGGGGGAAAACCTATTTCGCAGATCTATTTCAATGAGAACTTATGACACTCCAAAAATTAAAAAAGAAGAAGTTTGAATGTTGATTTGAAAGCTTCATCTCTGTTTGACAGAATGGAAAGAAAAATCTGGTCCCTCTGTCTTTGATGAGGCATTTCTCGGAGTTGAGTGAAAAGGAATTTGGGCTAACTGTACTGAGAACAGAGCAGCTCTTTCCTCTTTTGATGTAAGATCCCTTGCAGGGAGAAGAATGGTGGGAGGGGGGGAAGCTTTTTTGTTTTTTGTTTTTACCTAGCCTTCTTTTCTATTCCCCGAAGCAGTTGGGGATTTTCTCTTTCTGTCACCACTCTTATCAGCACAAATGTACATGTATCAATGCTGAAATGGGGAAATTTGGCGGTGGGACTTCAGAGAGATATATGCTATCAGCCAGTCCTGCAATCTCCTTGTCCGGCTAGATAATTACGAGATGTTCCGGAGGAATACCTGGATCAGAGAGCTAATGTATCATAGTACTTTATTATCTCTCGCCACAGGCTGTGAGTTTACAATATAGGATTGCTATACTGTTCTGATACTTGATTGCTTGCATCCATTCTGGCCCCTTTCAAATATGATGTGTGACAGGATGTTGCTTACCTTGCAGTTTTCATTCAAAGAACCATACACAACTATTGACAGGCCTATCTGGGTGTTGAAAGCTTTTGTGCTGAGTTTCTTTTCTTCCCCATTTTCTCTTAAAGAATTTCTTTCCTCCCCCTGGCTTGCTTTTGGTGAATTAAAGTTTCATTACAGGATAGGTGGGGAGGAACTTCACATGACAACCTGGAGAAATATTTCCTCTGTGTCAGTACTTCTCTTGCACCAGGGGATGGGAGGGGGGACTTATCTTGCTACATGGATATGAAAACATCACTGGATATTATTCAATTTAGATAGTGTCCTTCTTAAAAGAACTTTGTTTTCTGTTAGAAACATGGTTATGCTGACCCCCCCACTGAAGGAGATTTTAGACCAAGATTTAAATAAACTTTGTATTATCTGTTTCCTAATGAAGCCATTCAGTAACGCCTGGGGACATGGGAAATCTTGTCTTTATCAGTAGAGGCAGATGAAGAATGTAGAAAAAGTCGAGGCCTTGCTGATCCAAGAGATTTTGTTGCCCAAAATAGAAACCAGGTGTACCCACTTAGAGCTAACAGTTAAAAAAAATGCTTCCATCCAAATGCAGAGTTCAGCAGAATGGGTGCCACCTGTACTTAAGTCTTAACCTTTAAGTCTCAAAGAGGTTTTAAAAATGCCAAAATTGATGTTGTCTGGGAGTAGTTGCTCAGGAATGTTTATTTCCATGTTCTATTTCTGTAATGTAATCCATTCCCTCCCCATAAATGCATACATGCTCAGCAAGAAAAAAAGATAGTTTGGCATCCCATTTCCAAATTATGGCAACTTTGGGCCATAAGACTGATGCCAAAAAAGATTTCCACTTTCATCCATGCATTCTAGTGTTCATCTAAGAGCCTAGCTAACCTTATCCTTTCAGCTGTCCTTGTGTACTTGTGCCAGCATAAAGTGGTTTACAAAAATCCTGTCTAGGTAAAGGAACACTTTGGCAACAGCATTGTATTCTCTTAAACTTATTTAAAAATGATTTAAAAATTTGTAAAATTATTTCTACAAAGCTTCTCAAAAAATATGTCAAATTTTGAATTGGCAACTATTTCTGTGCTAGGTGAAGAATGCAACTACTAGCTAGTTCAGCAGTGTTAGTACAGGTGATATAAAACTAGTCATGTGGCCCTTCCTATATAACATAGATTATAGGCTATGCCATAGGTCAGCGATGGCAAACCTTTTTTGGCTTGCGTGCCAATAGCGGGGGACCGCAGGGGTGCCATCCGCGGGCGTGCCACAGCCATAATGTAATGCACGACCCCCAGTGCGCATGCACACATGACAGGCATAAACCCCCATTTTTTCATGCTACTTTCACCCTCCCCAGGCTCCAGAGGCTTTATAGGAGCCTTGGGAGGGCAAAAACAGTCTCCCCTGGCGCTTCCCTAAAACCTCCAGAGCGCAAAAAAACCGGCTCTACAGGCAAACTGAAGTTTGGGAATGTTTTTTTGCATTCCGGAGGCTTCGGGGAAGCTGCTGAAGCCTCAGGAAAACCTCTGGAGGGGCGGGGGGATGTTTTTGCCCTCCCCAGGCTCCTATAAAGCCTGTGACGGTGAAAAATTGCCTCAAAAAAAGGCTAAAGTCAGCTGGCCAGCGTGCACATGTGCGCTGGCCAGCTGACAGGCAACACTTTGCGTGCCCTGACAAATGGCTGTGTGCCACCTGTGGCACACGTGCCATAGGTTTGCCATCCCGGCCGTATCATACCTATATAATGAGCAATGAGTTTAGGAGATTGATTTGAAATAAACTGAAAATATTCAGCCCCCAATGGAAAGAAGCAATCTAGGTAAAATAAGAAGGAAAAGTGTTGTTCAAAAATAGAGTAAATAAAAACATTCTGAAATTCCTACCAGTTTGGATAATGGGGCAGCAAAGTGGATAACAACTAAGAGAGGGATAGAGTCTATGATGTTCCAGATTTTTCTCCATTTTGATTGGTCCTCCACTGCTATGTATGGTGTATTGGATGAGGTGCTGGTTGGACTGTAGCAGATATCAGCTCAAAAGCTCTTTTATTGGCCCATTTGGTTGAGTACCAGGCTTCTAGGAATTCTCTGGATTTTTGCTATTTGTGCTACTTGTGTGATTTCAGTCTCTTCACAGTCAAATGCATGATTAGTTTGATCAGCACTGGGTGGCACACATGGCATTTGTTCAGATACTAGGCTATTCTCACGAGTCTATTCTTATTTGGGCCCACTGATTGGAAACCAGCCAGTTTACTTCTAACTCAACTGAGGCAAAAGAGGAACTTCTTTGAAGATTCTGCCAAACTTGACGAGTGTTACCCATTGACAGGAACTCTGTTTTTTTTCCCCATCACCCATCATGAGCAATCCTTTTCTATTGTAAAGGTAGTTGCCTGTATTGTGGAGGCTGAGAACACCTTGGAAATTGTTACCTCTACCACTCATTTTTTTTAAAAAATAAATAAAAGTACCAGTACATAGTGGTTATTTAATGTGGAGGAGGAGGCAGCAAGGTATTAATTAAATGCTGGCTTCCCCCCACTCTCCTGTTAGACAGCTTGATCAGTTCTTTTGGTATTTCGACAGTTTGCAGAATGAGAACAGTGATGATTTATAAGTACCATCCACTGATCTACTCCACTTGTGATGGATGTAGAAGCCTGAGCTGAGTCAAGTTTGAGCTGAGCCAAAAATAAGTTTGCAAAAAAAAAATAGAATTATTGACTATTGTTTGATGCAATGGACTTCTGCAACAAAATCATTTCAAAATTGATTTTTCTTAAAAACTTATTATTATGCATTTAAGTCTATACAAAATAAAATGAAGCAAATTGACATCCTCAAAGAGGCTTTTAGTTAGTAGATATAACAGTTATTGGAAATCCATTGTATTCAAATAAGGAATAGTCACATTTTAGCCTATTAGCAGCTCCCTACAAAAGCTGCTGGCATTTTTGATAATTTGGGTCCCCTTATTAGATTTATGAATAAGGAATAATATTATGAATAAAAACATGTATAGCCTATTGGTACATTTTTCCTTTCTTCCATTGCCCTTTCTTAAATACACTAGATTGTACTTAACTTGCTTTTAATTATGATCTATTCAATGAACTCATTTTTGGTTGTAGGTGAGGGAAATAATGGACTATGCACTTTTCATTTTGCAGAAAACTCTGTGTGAGTCAACTTCTCCTTAGCTAATTCTCTCCCCAGGCCAGCCAATTCATTTTTATAATTCTCATCTTCTGTGTTACAGTTCATCTCATCTCTCAGTCTCAGTATGATTATAATGAAGCTCAGCCACCATAGCATTTTGTCTACCTATTATTTGT
Organism: Thamnophis sirtalis; assembly: GCF_051295495.1. Classification (NCBI taxonomy): domain Eukaryota; kingdom Metazoa; phylum Chordata; class Lepidosauria; order Squamata; family Natricidae; genus Thamnophis; species Thamnophis sirtalis. The sequence goes on along the minus strand of NW_028261381.1, from coordinate 118,103,165 downwards.
GTTTTATATTTATGGTTAGGCTAAGAAAGCCAACATGATGTAGTGATTAAGGTGCTCGACAAAGAGCAGAGAGATCCAAGTTCCAATCTCTCCTTAGACATGAAGCCATCTAGGAAAGCCTGGACCAGTCACTCTCAGCCCCAAAAATAGTATCAGGCTCTGCAATAATTCAGCCAGAGAATAAACTTCTTACTTACATTGATGACTTCATTGTGTGAACAGGCATCCTGCGATCTGGAATGTCAGAAAAAGTTTTGACTTCCCACTGCCTGACATGGTTTCATTCTCCTTTTCTCAAAGTTAAACATTCCCAGTTAGTTCAATCTCTTTTCATCTTAATTAGTTCCTAATTCTCTGACCATCCTTCTCTGAACCTGATCTGGGTTGTCTGAATCATTCTTAAACAGAAATAGTATTAAAGGTGGGTTCTAACCAAAGCAACGTAAAATAGATTATTGTCTCATGATTTGTCAATATAGTATAATGTAAAATTGCATTTGTAAATGTGGAGGTCATATTGCACTGCTGATTTATAGTCAGTTTACAGTTAACTACTATTTCATACATATAGTAAATAAGAGCCAAGTGGCTGAGGTGGCAAAACCCTAAGAGGGAACACACCTCTCTGGGCCCACCCAGGTCTCTATATTGCAAATCAGTTTGGCGGCTTACTTTATAATTAGATCATAGATGAAGGTAGTCTTATTACAGACTGAACTGACAGTTAGAAGAAACAGTTGGAGACCATCAGTGACTTATTGTCATAGCTGTAGACATACCAAGCATGTGTTCTGACCTAGGCTTCCCCAGCAGCACAAAGCTGTGTCCCGATAAATCCCTTTTATTTAATTTACAGTGAATTCCTCTCCAGCTAAGTCCTGGACCACAGTCTTTCGAGATAGTTCACAATTATCGACATTTATCAGGATTGGAAAATGGCCAGGCTGATATCATTCAGATGCTGCAATATTTGGCAAGAATGCAGGAATGAACTAATTGTGTCCTGCAAACACCCTTTCCCTTTTGCTCCTCTTTTATGCCCTATGGGAAGGGCCATTCATCGTCCACCTGTGGCTTAACTCCCAAGTTGACCCTTGTTACTTAGCTGTTCCCTTCATCTGGCAACTCTGCACATGCACACACAGGAACAGGCTCCAGCTGTTCATCTGCCTTACTGATGTCTGACTCTGAAGGCAGCTGATAACTGTCAGACGGCCCTGGCCTCATCTCTGCCTCCAACACAGAGCACTGTCAGAGCCTTCTCCAGACTCCAGGACTGGCCCATGTGTTGCATATTCAATATGCAGATACCAGCTGCGACCTGATTGGTTGGTCGTTTTGACAGTTGGTCTGAGTGCTAGTATAAATACCCTGACAGTTGCAGGGAACGTTTGAATCGCTTGTCACCTGTGTTATAATAAAGATCTGTCTTGCACATGGCTCCTGCGTGTCAATTCCCTCACAACAACAACCCACACGTTACAATACCATGTTCCTCCCCAACCTCCTCACTGTCCAAATCTGCTGCCAGCTCCACTGGCCACTGGTGGGCCACAACAGCATGGAACATGGGATTGATTTCAACCATTGATAACATTTTCCTCTTGAGTGACTCACCCTCAGATTCCTGCCATGTATATCAGTATTCATCACCAATCTGATAGTATTGCCTGCCTTCATCTCTCCCTCCCATTCCAGATTGATTCCCTCCTCAAACAAAGGATTGACGACCCATATCTTAAGCAGACAATAGAAACCCTGGTTGCTCCTGCTTCCTGACACTTGGTGGCCTGATCTTGCCACTGTAAACTTTGAAACAACTACAGCCGAAGCCATATTTATGTTTGCTTTGTTTCTTAGTTTCCACTCTTTTTGGGGAGGGGGAAGGAGAGTTAGAAGGCACTGGAATACAGTAAAACATCCACCAGATGCAGCATGTGAACCAAGTTCATGGCAACGAAGATCTGCTGAGACAGAGGGGGAAGATTCCCCCCTGGACTGATTGGTTAATGTGACCCAAGACACCTGAAAAAGCGGGGGGGGGGGGCAGTTCTATTCTTTTTATTTCTCTGAAATGTGGGAATTACCCAGAGTGTCAATCAGTCCAGACTCACACCGAGGAGGAGTCAAACAAAGGCATAAGAAACACAATAGTTCAGGAACCAAGGCTTTACTTTTCCTTCATAGACTGGAATCCAGGTATACATTGATCACAATACGCAGGTTCATGCAAAGTCAGTGCTGGAAGCTATCATCTCCCAGCTCATTTATTTGCCGAAGTGGCGCAGTGGTTAAATGCAGCACTGCAGGCTACTTCAGTTGACTGCAGTTCTGCAGTTCGGCTGTTCAAATCTCACCGGCTCAAGATTGACTCAGCCTTCCATCCTTCCAAGGTGGGTAAAATGAGGACCCGGATTGTTGTTGGGGGTAATATGCTGACTCTGTAAACCGCTTAGAGAGGGCTGAAAGCCCTATGAAGTGGTATATAAGTCTAACTGCTATTGCTATTATGGCCTGTGGTCATCAAGCATCCGGCCACCAGCAACCAGCAGCCAGCAGCCAGCCATACAGCAAATTCCAGAATGTAAAGTCCTGGGCATCAGGGCATCCACGAAAGTGAATAGCTGATGGGTGGTTGTGGCATTCTGCTTCTGGAAGCCCCGATACTGCTGAAGCCACCATGAGCTGTCATTGGCATCCCACTATGCCTGTCACCCTTTGACATGATGCTGGAGATCACGGCATGGAGGTCACGGCCTCCTGGTCTCATTCCAAGCCACCGCCTCTGGCTCCAATTGCGAATAACTGATGAGTGTCTGCCAGTGGAGCTGCCATCACAGAAGCTGCCATCTCTGGAGCTCCCACCACTTCTCTACCTGCTGAAAAGACCACCTCTGTGCCCCCATCATCGCCACCATCCCCAGGTATAGCGAGCCCTGAAGCAGGACTCGACAGAGTTATCTTCAACTTTCTAAGTGATGATACGATGTACTCAATAAAAGGTCTTTCAAGCCTGAATGGAGCTTCTGAGTCCTGATTCATTTCGGTTCATTGCTCGGAACCATGACAGTCATGCTATCATGGGTATCCAATCATATCAACAACTTCTACCCAACCATACGCTTCAGTTAGTCCATGGTGAAGCTGGTTACTACACTCTTCTAGAAGTGGTTCTCTAGAACCAGAGAGGCTTCTATATTACATATTACCTGCCAACTGAATATGGCAGGGCCTGAATCTTCCATTTTAATATGCAAATGCAATGTTTATAAATGGTCTTATGTTGCAGAAATATGTTTTCTTAATGAAACCATATTGTAATTGTAATTTTTTTTTTGCAAATTCTTGCTCAGTCCTTATGTCTAATATAAAAGCAAGCATAAATATAGAACACATATTAGCTAAAAACAAAATGTAGAATGTAGAAGAAAGAATTACTGACTTTTCCTAGTACATTTGACTATGCATAACCATCACTATGCCCTTTCTTCATGCTAAGGTTTATTCTAAATAGAATTTAAATATACTGAACGATAATGAAACTAATGAAAAGACCACACAGAATATTAGTTTGTCACAAACATACTGTTATAATCCCCCAATGCAAAATTTCCATTTCTTTTACCCAAATCATCAATATAAGGTCAATCTATAAAATATATAATTAGATGATCGAAGTATGAAGTTCAGCTATTACGTTTTAAAGTACTAAACCTACATGGCTCTAGCTGTAATATAAATTGCTAATCAATACAAGTGATTGAGCAAGTAAAAATTAAATGTCTTGGTGTGATAAAAAGATGTAATTAAATATCTGCAGCAAATTTTTACTTCATGAACTATCAAAATACACATTTTGATTTTAAAAATCTAATTACACACACACACACACACACACACAAACACAATAAAATGTAAATATAAAAGTACAGTTAACTATAGCACATATGAAAATTCATGACATAAGATATTAGGGGGCTAACTATATGATTAATGAATTCAATTATAATCTACTACCATGTTCAAGACAAATAGAAAAAGGGAAATATTCAGATTTGCATTATGTCAATTTTCCCTTTTTGGACAAACTGCTTCAGAATATTTGAATCTATAGATATTTTTAGAGGGCACTAAAAATCTTGATCTCTTCTAATTTGAGTTCCAGTCTGATTCTGGGATGAAATCATCCACAATTGTACAACAGAGGAGAAAAAAAATGATGATGCTTTATCTCCCAGCAGCTTTTGATGGTCTGATAGTCTTCTGGACTGTCTCCATAAATTGGAAGCACTATTATGGTGTTCTGTTTCTAGTTATAGGAACAGGCTCAGAATGTAGTACAAGATAACAGAACCACTGAAACCTACACAGTGTAATGCTACAAAGCACTATTTTGTCCAGAGTGATATTTTAATATCTATATAAATCTGATAACATGATCATCAGAATTTGAGGGCTAGATAGGCTGATGACATCCAACTTGTCTAAATCAAAAGAGACTTTACAAATATTACCACTGCAAGGCCACAGTTCTCCCAGCTAGTTTGTCATGACTGTGATTGCGTTGTATAACTATTTTTTATTTACACATTTTAAAAACATATACACATTTGTATATTTGGGGGAATGGGGGTCATCACAATGATCTAAATAAATGGACCATTAAACTATTAAACAAGTTAAAATGCATACCAAAATGCACATTTGAGCATTTCCAAAATACTAATTTTTTTACACACTTAATTGCTTTTCAGACCTATCATTAAATACTTTTTTCCATTTATTACTTGCCTCTAAAGTACAGCAAAATTATTGAGCATAACCATCAGTCCCAGGGTACTGATAAAAAGTAAGGCAGATTAATGTTAGAAAAGACATTGATCCCAGCAATCCATATATTTCAAAATCAGTTCAGATAGTGAACTTGATATATTAGGAGCCTGCTGAAGTAAAATGTTATAACTAAGAGGAATGTGTGGGAGGTGCTTCAAATTGCAAATTGCAAAAATTGCAAATTTAATGAATTTATATGCCGCCCAATCCCGAAAGACTCCGGGCGGCTTACATAAAAACAGTTCTAGAAAGAATACAAAAACAATTTGAAATAAAGAGGGAAAGCAAGTTAAAAAACACATCATGCACTCAATCTTAGTGGGGCGAATGATATTAGATATTAAATAGGAGGGGGGACAAGACCGAACCCTGCAGCACCCCATATTTAAGGGGCCTAGGGGTCGACCTCTGTCCCCCAACCAACACTGACTGCGACCTGCCAAGAGGTAAGAGGAGAACCACCGTAAAATGGTGCCTCCCACTCCCACCTCTTCCAGCCGTTGCAGAAGGATACCATGGTCGATGGTATCGAAGGCCGCTGAGAGGTCAAGGAGCACCAGGATAGAGGAATGTCCTCTATCCCTGGCCTGCCAGAAATCATCAGTCAGCGCGACTAAAGCGGTTTCGGTGCAGTAACCAGGCTTGAAACCCGACTGAAAGGGATCTAGCTTCAACAATGCTTGGGCCTAATCTGTGTAAATCGTTACTGTGATTACTTTGAATTGGGCTAGGAATGCAACATACTGTGAAGCTTTTTCAACACTAGTTTCAGAAGAGATCTCCAAAGGGGTCACCCTTCATGGCCACTCACTACTCATGGCCATTAAAATCTACAAAAGATATGATACTGCTAATTTCTTGAAATGGTTTTGTTTTTAACTAAACACTAAATTAGTTCTTGGGTTTTGTTTGTTTGGGTTCCATGTGATTGAAGATAAACAAGTGGTTTTAGAAGACATGGTGAAGACATATTGTTTTAGGGCATTGTTTTGCCTGAAGTGGAAACTAAATTATATTGTCTTATATCAAATGAAAAATATACCAAAGAAATTGTGTTAACATTCATCATGAGTTACATCTGGTTAGGTAACAAGGCTGAGAAAGTCTTCTGCTTGAAAAACTGATTATTTTCTGTGTTGCCTGATCTCATAGATATATCCCAGTGGCATTCCAAGCAATCCTATCACTGATAGGATCACAAAATGCCCCAATTACTCTTTGGACTGAAGTAAGTTCATTTATTTGTAATTTATTTTATTTGTTAGATTTCTATCCCATGCAAGAAGCTCAAGGTCGATCTCCCTTTAGTCTCACAATGGAAGTTTCCACTTTATCTTCCCAGTCCTACCCTGACACCATATCTATTGTACCATTACTTGTGAAATACTATATTCTGATCCTGCCACAATATTATCCCTGCTGTAATGGAGACCACAAGAGTTCTTCCAAACAGGCTAGTCCCCCCCGCCAGCCATTTAAATCGAGTTCTAAATCCCAATTCCAAAAGAAACTTCTTTAGAAATAATAAGATGCCAGATTCTTGATTCAATATCAGCAGAGTTTGGCCATTGACATATTAATAGTGGCAGAACTGATTTTAGAAGTAGAAATCTGAACTTGGAAGTTTCCACTCTAAGCACCCTGAATATATTGAGAAGCTATTCTAAAATACATTAATAACTTGGAATGACTTTAAGAAATAAGATCTTTCCTAAACCACAAGAAGTTAAGCATTGCTTTGGACAGCAAAATAGTCAGTTTATTAATTTAATAAATAAATAAAATAAGATGATTACTTTGTCCGACACTTAAGGCTTCAAAGCACGTGAGTTGTTTCTCAGCCTCATTGATTGACAATATTTCTGTTTTTTGCAAGAACCACATTTTTTTTCCTATAAAGAGTAGGGATATACCTTCCATCAAGGAGAAATGGTTTATCCCATTAATCTTTAATTACCCTTTTCCACAAATGCTTATAGAAACTTTATTGATAAGCATTCAGAATAGAGATGGACATTTCTTTTGCTCTTAGGGATTATTCCATTTTATATTTTGAACCTCTGGTGGTCAAACACTTCCTTCCTTCCTCCCTCCTTCCTTCTTCCTCTCCCCTCCTCCTTCCCCATCCCTCCTCCTTTCCCGTCCCCCTCCTCCTTCTCTCCCTACTCCCTCCTTCCCTACTCTCTCCTTCCTTCTTCTCTTTCCTCCCTCCTCCTCTTCCTTCCTTCCACCTCCCTCCCTCTCTCACCCTCCTTCCTTACACTCTCCCTCCTCCTTCCCCCTCTGTCCCTCCTCCCTCCCTTCCTCCTTCCTTCCTTCTTTCCTTCCTCCCTCCTTCCTCCTTTACCACTAAATTTCAAGAATGGGACCCTGAGGAACTTTGGAAAGACACAATGGCACTTGATTGCATCCTTTAGGTCTTGAGTTGCTCAGCTTGGGCAGAAAGAACAACTTTGGGGCACTATACAGTGGTGGGTTGTCAATATTTCAACTACCGGTTCTGGCACACTCACACATGCACTCCTGCATGTGCACCAGTGCGAACCCATATGAGTGGGTGGGCAGAGCCTCCTTCCACCACTACTACCAGTTTGGCCAAACCAGGCCGAGCCGGGACAACCCGCCACTGGCACTATACATACAAATGGCTTTTTTGAATAAATATATTCCTAATAAAATAATATGATGTGAAACTATTTTGTGTTTGCTTTTACATGTGCTAGTATAAAAAAAAAGATGGAGGGCACCCCTTATTTCAAGAACATGGAAATTTTGTAGCCATTGCTTTGAACTGGGCAGTATAATTTAAATTGCCTATTGTTTTAATAGGGAATCCTGAATTACAGACATGAACATTGATTTAGAGTTTCACTCATTCATCTTTCCCTTTCATAACATAATAAATGTCCAGACGCAAGATATATAGTTCTTAATGGGATGCATATTTAATCATCTCTGCTCACACTGCAGTTTCCCAAAGATGGTTAAGAAAAATGACTATGTAAACAAGTTAGCTAGGACATATTTTTTAGAAAGAAAAATATTCTCTCTTTCTGTCTCTTATTCTGTTTCTCTCTCACTGTGTGTTTACATTTTGAGTAACTGATATTTTTTAAAAAATCATCACACTATTTCAATAATGTCTTTGATCTAATAATTGATTTATAAATTACAAGCAATGCAATTTTAGTATTTGCTACATACTATATGGAAGGGGGGATATATGTATATGTCTATTTATAAACATATTATGATAAAAAGATAAAATAATGTTACTAAAAAAAAACCAAATAAGTATAAATAAAAATCTAGCCAAATGTGAGTTTGATGTGTAGCATGCTTCATATAGTAAATGAAATTTCAGTATAAATTATTTCTTTGACAACTTCATTTTCTAAAAAGATTGCAAAGGATGATCAAACAATACATTTCCCCATAAATAAAGCCATCTATTCATCCCATAAAATGACAAAAATAATAATCCTCTGCTTTCCTATAACACAACAGAAAAAAAATATACAGGATAACAATGTAGCACATTTTGCAACAGTCAATACTGGTGATGTTTGATGCATGATTATTTTAGACAGAAATGAGGTATATTGAAATGAAAATCTATTAAAAGACTCAGACCCCCAAAGCTATAGGACATATCCTTAACTGGCTTAAATCCAAATGCTCCATCTTAATAATTGGTTTGTGAATCATACTCCTGAAAGCTGCCAAGTTGAAATGCAGGTTAAAAAAAATATGGTCTGAAATCAGTCAAAATGAGCTATATTTGGGGCTGGCATAGACTTTGTTCCAGAACATATCATGGCATGAATGTTCTTCCCATGATCAGTTACTTCTGAGTATCTGTTCAAAAATAAGGGTAGAGAATTAAATATAGCCTCCTTACCTCCTGCTCTTCCAAGCACACTTAGAACATTTAAGCTAAGACTGACTTTTTATGAAATCACCAATAAGAAGGGGACTGAAAAGGAATGTGATGCAATAGTAATGGAGTCAGCTCACTCATAAAAGTTTGCCAAAAAGTACTTTTAAAAAAGTACTAATTAAGGTATTATCTTGGTACAAGTGTACAAAATAATGCTTAGGCTGGATGACAAGATGCAAGATGCAAATACTATTTCCAGCCTTCATTTACTTCCCTACCCCAGAGGTTACAGACCAGCACATGCTGTCTAACTGCTTTGGAACTACTCTCTCTACATAAAAGGTCGCTTTTCAGAGTGAAATGGGTGGCACGTAAATGTAATGAACAACATTACAGGTAGATGTGTCCCTCAAGTACTTTCTTTGACGGTAGTGCTTCTGTGCTTCTCAGATTACTAATTCAATACTTATTCCTTGGAATCTATCAAGTCAAAGTCTTAGGTATACAGACACTGTGTACCTAAGACACTGTCCAGTTGCTATATTGAACTCAAATTTCAGCTGTTTGTTTATTCATACAGTTACTTATTGAACTAGTGATAACAGAAATTTCAGTTCTGCACTTTCCTGATGGTGAAAGTTTTTAAAACAAAACAACAATAAAACAAGATTACTTGACTAGGCAACTATTGGAGATGCAGAGAATTCTAACTCTTTGCTATCCTCTAGTATTCATATGGAATTTTGCTGAGTAGTCCTTGATACTCTCTGAGATTGGTTGTTTGCTTATAGCTATCTAGCAGAGTGCATGCATGGACACCAATTAGCAGTAAGCAGAAACAATGAAAACTCCTTAATCTTGTGGACACCCTTAACACCATAGGGAAGCACTGGAAAACTATCAGCATCTAAGACCAAGCTAAGTCCAAAAATGCTTGGGAATTTCTGAAAGTTTGGCACTCATGCACATCAACCATCAACAGATACATAGAGGTAAATCATATTTACACATTATTTTAAAGAGACAATGAAAACCTAAGAAGAAAAGAAAAATACCAGAAAGCATCCTCTTCATCAGCCAACACTCATATAAGCAAGCCCCAGACAAACAAGGAGTGAGGGAGAGGAGAAATGCCTAAATCCATGAAATTAATGAAAAACAATAATAAAAAAGAAATCCTGACATTTCTTTTCAAATTGCACCAACAGTTTCTCTGTGTTGCTCCCCAACTTAAGCAACACTAGCCATTGAAAAGTTCTCTATTGTTTGCAGAGTAATGATGCACATAATTTTTGCAAAAACAGATTAGATTTTCTGTGATGTTACTTCTATTGTTTTAACTACGGGGAGAAATAATGTTGCTTCATTGGGAAACAGGGAAAATTCAACAATGTTTTATATTGTAGTGCTTTTCACCAAATGTTGGGAAGTATAAACTTTAGAAAAAACATCAATCTTTTTATACAATTTGACATTTTCTATCTGATGCTAATAAAAAGATAGTTGATGCATTTAGTAAATAGACCATAATAAGATCAAGTACTAGAGTCAGTGAGAATTGATGGAGCATGTGGTTCATGATTTACAGGTTCTGGTGTGGGATTATTAATTCTAAACATTTCATGATTAGTTTCTTTTCTAAGGCAAAAGAGAAATGTTGATAAGTATATTTACATTCAGTTTGGATTTCACAAACCACAGAAATTCCACCAAATTGTTAAAACGGGGCAGATGACTGGTGCTCGATTTTTCAGTTCAGGTTAACTATGATAAAAGTTAAAAGCTAAAAAATCTTCAAGATAACTATGCTTCTATTTACATTATGGTCTCCCTCAACCCAGACAAGGAAATTGTCTTGGAGAACCTGAATAAAAGCTGCATAGGTTTTGCTCCATCAACTTTTTTTCTTTGCACTAGAGAATTAAATTAGAAACATACGAAGAAGTTTTACATCACTTTTAAGGGAAACTGTTGTGCCAAAACTGACTTTCCCTTGTGTGATTTGGGTCATTATTTACTTATTATAAAGTCAATAGGACTTATTATAAAGTTGATAAAAGTCTTATTATAAAGTTGATAAAAATAGGATCGGCAACATGATCATCAATGTCCAATGACAGATATGGCCCAACAAGAAGATTGACTTATTAGAAGAACATACAATCCAATTCAAGTTCATGATACAAGTAACCTAAATCTTCTTGTCCATACTATTTTCTTACACAAAATATATGGACTTTTTTTGTATCAAGTTCATGACATGAATGAGAATATCTGATAGTATATTATTTTTAAAAATGCTTAATATTGTCCCACTTCATGGATAGAAACGTAGTGTGGAGTCAAGAAGTGCTTCAATTGCAATTCTGAACACAGCTTCTGTGTGTTTATTAATCCTCTAATGCTGGTCTTCTAATGGAAATCCATCATCTGTAAAATAGGAGTGTTGTGTATATATTGACTAAACCTTGGTGCAGTTTTACATGTGGTAGACTGCCTGATCTATGGCAACTTGGATGCCAATTTCTACTTGCCAATGCAGTCTATCCTAAATTCTACTTTCAGGATGCTGATGGTAATTGGATGTGCCTTCTAAGCCATCTTTTTTCATTTTTTTCATTTTGCATGTCCCTCTGTAAGCCCCATATGAGTTGGCAAAGCCAGATATATCTTTTTTATGTATAGATATAGAATTTCAGTATATGTTTCCTGTTGTTTTGAAGTTGATTTTCTTCATTATCTTACTGCAACATAACAGACTTTGCAATTATCTAAAACTAAACAGGATGGAAATCTTCCTTCAGAACAAAATAAAACCAATTTATTTTGTTCTGTAATTTTTCTCTTTACCAAATTTAGAAATTCTCACATCCATCTGTATTTTCACATAGCATGGCATTATTTACTGCCTCACACATCCAGTATTTTTATGTGTTCAAGAGTTCTCTTTAAATGAGGAAGATCAAAACATGATCAATTACTTTAAATAAAAGAAAATGCAGCTATGCCAAATTTTTCAATGAACCAATTCGTAATGATTGTAATGAGCTGAACAATTTGTTTTGGCTGGAGTTACTTTTTCTCCATATGGAAGGGTTTGTATTAGTTCTCTTGTTGATCAAGTGGAAGGAAGAATACTGAAAAGTTCCAAGAGGTGTGGGTGTATGTGTGTGAAAGAGCTGGTACCCTAAAGGCTTCATTCTTGTGACATAGTCCTATTAATAATGGTATTACAGCACACAATATTACAACAACAGATACTAAGATATTCCACAGTATTAGGAACCCCTTGCTTTTTTCATTCACTTTTGTATCATACCTTATACAAGCACCATGTATTTCAATTTAGTTTCTCTTGCTTTATTGTATTTTAAAATTTTCAGTTTTCACTAAAAATCTTGACATCAATATATTGACATCAGGTATCAATGCCCAAATCATTTGGTTCCATTTCTGGTCCATCATCCCTGTTTCTCTAAGTGTAACATAATTCTTTGAGCAATCTATTTCCATATAGGGCTCAATCCCAAGACACAATTTGCTCCCTCCCTCCCTCCCCTTCCCATGACTGCTTATTTGTATACTGCAAAGAAACTTTGGTTGACTTGTGTGTGAATAATATCTAAGCCTGTAATGCTTTCAGTTCAAGGAAAGAGCTTTCAGAACAGATGGGAACATGACTTCTGTGAGAACACACGATATCTATGGAAATCTGTGGGACCAAAAGGCCCGTTATTCAGTGACCCTGATTTCTTTCAGCGCCAGAAACCCTGGAGCATACAAAACATGGTTGGGTGACACCATCCCCAGTGCGTTATTTTTTGGAATGTTTAACATTTTTGCCTTTGCAATTTCACAGCTCTTCCCAGTACCCAATTAAGAATGGAGATGACATAATGCAATAACAGATTCTTGCTTGTGAATAAAACTACAAAACACCTAGGGGGACATTATGGTCAATAGCTGGAACTCACCAAAATTCCCTGCCCGCACTCATTGCCTATAAAACCCTGTTTTACATGCATTTCTTCTTCCCTGCCAGGAAATTAGCCAAAATGTTCCCGTTTAATGAAATGCAAGGGGGTATTTAATTCAGCCCTACTATCCAGGTGTTATGAATGGACTGCTTTGTGTATTGATTCTGACTTTGAGAAAGTATATGAAAGAAACTCATGCACTGTGTGAGGTATTGTGCAAGATTTTTAAAAAATGGATTCAATACCAAAAGCTCAATCACTACTGTGGTATTCACTGATGACCTAACACAGCCCATGAATTACATTGTTGTGAGGCTAGAATAGGAATAAACCAAACACATATATTTCTGGGGTGCCTGGGGGCTCTGGTAAGCTTGGCAATGAAATTGTTGAGGCAGGATTTTCCTAGACTGAATTCTTTGCGTTTTAATTACACCAGTGCCTATTTTAAAACATTCAATTCAATTTCGGAGAGGAGGGGATTTGGCAACAAATTTCAGCAGCTGCAGTTAGAGGCAGTGCCAGAGGCCACAGAGAATCAATCTGTGAAATACATTCATCCTGGAATCTTAGCCTGTCCATCCTTGACTAGAATCAGATTGGAATATGTTGCATCTTCCCAACCTGAAGTTCCTGGGTGCATCAACTAAACATTTTCAGCCTGTTGTCTCTAATTCAAACTCTCATAGCCTCTAGGCATTGAGAAAAAAATTCAATAGCATCTCCAGTAGAGTTTGGGATCATGATGTGAAGCTGGATATTATTAGCATACTGATATCACTGGATCCAGACCTACTGAATTAGTTTCTCCAGTGGCAGCATGTAGGCGACTTATATAGGGATAGAGAGAGGAGGACTAACCTTTTATGATACTCCAATCGAAGTAACCATTGAGAAAATCTAGCTTCTCCATCTTTCCTCTTCCACTATTGGCTGGAACTATAATCTGAGGAAACAGTGGGTGTGTAGATCCCAAACCCCCATGAATTGTCCAAAAGGATTCCATAGGCCACTGGCAGGTCCAACAATATTAGGACAAGTGCATCCAAGTCTCAACTCATAAAAAATGAAAATTTTCCAAACTTGTAAGAGACCCACAGTCCAGCAACAAATTGATCTTTTAGCAATATCGATATACAACTAACCTACAAAAGCAATACTGTTTTGAGACAAATAACATCAGAGTGTTACTGACTCGTGTAGAAAGATGACCAGCCATTGTATATTTACATGGTCCACTGAATTTGTTAGAGCCTGTATAGAATCTGAGATGACCTTTATTGTGGTAGTTAGAGGGAAGAACTGACTGAATGCTAGATCTGTCAAGTGCCTGCTTGGGGAAGATTTGAGATGTTTCTTTTTATCCAACTTAATACATTATCTACAAAACCAGGAAAATATGGCTATCAAAACAGGTCAAATGTTTATTTTCCCTTGAAATTCAAATGTGTAAATTGCAGGAGCTGACAATATGATTTTTGTCGTTATGTTTGATACAATTAAACAATCAATTTAGAAGTTTAGATATCCCAAGGATATAAAGTGATTTATTTGGAAGAAGTGGAAAGCAGTCCTTTTTTTGTTTGTTTGTTTTACCTGATGGCACATGTGCAAGTTCAAAGCACTGATTACAATACCCTGCAACCAGGATTTTGATGTGTGCTCTTCTCCAAGCTATTTCTAATTCAAGCCTTCGGTATTTTTCATTGTAATTCCTTATCCCCAGCCTTTCAAATATTCAGCTTAGTATTATATGATAAATCCCTGCCGCTAAAATATCATCTTCAACAGAGGTATCCCTGTGATAGTTCATCAAAGGCAACAGAGAAGACAACTGGAGGTAGATGTGTGTTATGGCTTGTCTACATGATTCCAGCTGAAATAAAATGTCACTTTAAGTTGTATAAATCACTGTGAACAAATATCGGCATTCATGCCTGGTATAAAGCATCCCACAGTCAAGATCCTTAAAAGCATCAAACACAGCTCTGGGACATGCTTTTGTCCCCCTTCATCTTTAAGCTCACAGTTCAATCCGATTACACAAAATTTAGCTCCTGCCAATGATTTGTGTTTCAGAGCAGAATTTGTTAGCACAAACTTTGGCTTAAAAACTGGAATCTCTTTAGTTTCCTGGAAAAAAAAAACAGAAGGCAAAACATCACAGAACACAGCCTAAATACAGAAGGATAAAAAAAAGAATTCCTTCCCCTTCTTGAATCTCAAGGGAGGTCACTGTTTTTTTTAATATACCTATTATCATTCCCCTTAAGATCCATTAGATACTTGTAAAAATGCCTTATAGATGCCAACTTAGCTGTGTTGTAAGGTGACTCTTCCAGGTGTAAAACTCGTCAGTCTGTTGCAGAGGAATACCAGGATCAGCCTAGCTTTTCACCGAAGACTACTGTCATAATGGAAACAATAAGATACTTATCAAGATCAAATCAATATTAGTTATATTTTAAGTGAGGCTACATTATGGCAAAACTAAATATTTCAGTTTGATAAAGGACCCTTAGGTAAGTTAAAAGGTCTATTTAGAGTTTCCTATATATGTGTGTATGTGCACGTGCATTTCTCCCCATATACATACACAGATACCTATATTTATAGACACAATAAACTTTTGCTTTAGTTGATTTAATTTAAATTCATTTTAAAAGAAACCTTTCCCCCCATTTAAACATTTCATGTAATCGTTAGATTTTATTATTATTGAGTCTGAAATATTATGATGCAGAATCAAAATATTTTATATAATTATCTATTTGTTCCTGAAGGGGGAAACTTTCTTTGTGTTAGCATTAGCATTTGAAAAAGGAATTATCAGGATTCCAAGTAATACATTCCATTCAATAAGAAGTCAGAGGCAGGCAATTTCCTCAAAGAACATTTTATTGGGACATATCAAATTGGCATAATCCTGGTGAAAAACCAGCTCTAAGTTCCCATCTGTTTTTCCAATTAAAAGTAAACTTTGTCACTTCCCCACAGAGTCTCCAGTCACATGGTCTAATCAGCATACAATCCAGTTGCTAGGTGACCTCAATCTCCACCTTTCAAACACCTGCACCAACATCCTTGAATCCCAGGGGAAATTTTTTTTATTTAGGCTACAACACCCCAGCTATCTCGACAACCCTTCCCCCCCCTGGTCCCTTCGCTCCAGGCTGTGTTAGTCCTGAAGCAGTGAGAAGCAGCGTAGAGAAAGCTACAAAAAGAAAAAGAAAAGAAAATGGCCACAGTTCAGCCAACTTCAGGGTTGACAGGAATGTTATGGCAATCAAGTAACCCTGCAATGATGGTCAGTTTAGAATAATTTTTTCTAAAGTAAAGGAGCCTGTGTGGAGTTTACTCCTCTAGTCATTGCCAACTGACTAGCGGAGTAGTCAGGGGTGTGTGTGCTCCTCTTCGTTTCAAGACCATTGAGGCAGTACTATCTGAGCACATTCCCTTAGTTATGTGGCCAGCTTGACATCTTGAAGTGCTCTTACCTTGCCAGCAAAGTGATACCTATTTATCTACTTCCATTTGTATGCTTTTGAAGTGGTGCAGTGACCTAGAGGTGGCACTCTCACGTCACAATCAGGAGGCTATGAGTTCTATCCTAAGTAGAGGGAGATATTTCTCTCTCTGGGCACAATGAGAATATATCTGCTGAATAAAACTCTGCATTGATGACAGGAAGGGCATTTGGCCAGTAAATACTCAGTTCCATTCAGTTGCCCAGATTCCACACCGCAAGGGATTATGGGGTCATTAAAAGAAAAGAAGATTTGTACTATTAGACAGGAGCTGGAACAAAGATGAGAGCTCATGGTATCGTGTGGCTCTTCGATCTTGAACCTGGGGTGCTGGTTTTGCAGCTGACAAGCCCAGTGTTTTAACTACTGAGCAATGTTATAAATAAAGGAGAAAAATCTGTGATGGAACAAGCCCATGTTACTAGACTCTAAAAATGTTTGTTGATTTCTGAACTTCCCTGAGAAACCATCAAATGACCTTTCAATCCATGCCCTCACCTGCAGTCTAAGCATTGTTTTGACCCACTTTTAATTGCTTAATACTATTTTAATTCTAGTCCTTTAAAAATATCTTTCTGTGGAGCATGATTATTTTTAGCAGTTCCTATCTTGCAAGCTGATCCACGAGTGATAATTATGTTTGACTGGAATATTTCATAATATTACAGCAGCAGTTGTAAATAGCAACCAGAAAGTCTGAAACAGTTCTTAGTTCAGAGAATAAGCCTTATTTTAAATACTGAACAATTCATCTACCTAGATAGAAGGGAGAATGAACTTGAGGGGCAGAAGGAAAAGTTGCTGCCAAGAAAATGATAAGGTAAAAAGGTCCTGAGTCCTAGTTTGATCTACCTTGAAGGATTGACAATCTATTATTGGGTTCAGATTTCTCCCTCCACTGAACAGATCATTACCAGGTTGAATTCCAAAAATAGTGATGATCTCATTTGGGAGAAGGGGTGAAGAAAATGATAGTAATGAGACTCCTCTGCAGAACATCTGAAAATTAATAGTGACCCCTCTCACTAAAAAAACTCCATGCATATGCTTCTTTAAGTACCCTCATCCATACAGAAATTGAGGAATGGTCCATCTTTTAAAAGGTAGTTATAGTAGTTGCACATTTATAATTTTATATAAAACCATAAATGTACATACACTTTTTATTTAAATTAGAAATACTTCTCCGTTCTTATTGGAAGAATAAATGCTATGGGATAGGTCTTGATCTCTAAAACCATCAAAACTTTGCAATATAAAATGGTAAACTGTTTCCATAATTCATATTGATTTAAGTATAAACTGAATCTATAATCTATAAACCATTGCTATTTGACTCTAAGCAAAATTATTCCTTTAGGGGAGATTTATTCACACTTTTTCAGAAGATAAAAGGAAATGACCATTTAAACTGGAGATACATTATAGCTGGAAAAATAAATGAGCCACATATCATTTTCTCAAGAAGGTTTCTATGACATCATTGCTACACAAGGACCCAACCTCACAAACCTTGAAAGGCACAAAAAAAAATCAAAGCATCAAAAAATAATCACGTATTCTATGAAACATGACAAAATGTAATTTGGAGGGATTGCTGTGTTTGATCCTAGATTAGCGGAGCAGTTGCTACCAGCTTTTTTTAAGCCCATGTTCTCCAAGTATCCAATGTTATAACTTCTGAAATTTCCAGAAAAAACATATTTGAAGAAGGCCATATTGGAGAAAGTGATTTATAATGATGAAATTATTTCTTTTGAATGGCAGAAGACAAACCAACACTTCAAAATAAATAATTGAAGAAAAAAAAGTATGATTTGGAAAAATGAGTATGAATAACGGTGAATATTTGTAGCTCAGGGTAGAAATAGCAATAGCATTTAAACATATATATCACTTCACAGTGCTTTACAGCTCCCTCTATGTGATTTACAGAGTCAGTATATTGCCCCCAATCTTGGTCTTCATGAGTGGTCCTTGATAGTCTCTGAGCTTAGTTGTTTTCTTGCAAATGTTTCATCATGCAAATCAGTGGTGGGTTACTACTGGTTCAGACCGGTTAGGCCTAACCGGTAGTAGCTTGGTGACCTAGGTCGCTGGAACTGGCAGCGATCCAGGCTTGCCATGCCCCCAAACCAGTTGTCCTGGTGGCACCATTTTGGTTTTTTGCTTCTGCGCATGCGCAGAGCAATTTTAGTTGTATTGCACAGTAGTCTCTGCTGGAACCACTTTATAAAACCTTAGTAAGACCACACTTGGAATACTGTATCCAGTTTTGGTCATCACATTACAAAAAATATGTTGAGACTTTTGAAAAAGTGCAGACAAGACTAACAAAAATGATTAAAGGCCTGGATGCTAAAACATGTAAAGAACAGTTTCAGGAACTGGGCATTGCCAGTCTAGAAAGACTGGCAATCTCCACCCAGAAAAAAGAAAGACTAGAGGTGACATGATAGCAACCACAAAGAAGAAGGGGTCAACTTATTTGCCAAAGCATGAGAAGGCAAGACAAGAAACAATGGAGAGAAACTAATGAAGGAGAGAAGCAACATGGAATTAAGGAGAAACTTCCTGACAGTGACAACAATTAACCAATGAAAAAGCTTGCCTTCAGAGGTTGTACATGCTTCAACACTGGAGGTTTTCAAGAAGAGCCTGCATAGCCACTTGTCTGAAATGGTATAGGGTCTTCTGCTTGAGCAATGGGTTGGACTAGAAAACCTTCAAGGCCGCTTCCATCTCTATTCTGATTGATCTCATGATTCACCATGATAGCTATCTGACCCATACCTGGGCTATATTACACAGATTAGTCCAACTTTTCCTAGAGACACCATATCTTCCTTATTTGACAATTTTAACATGCATCCCCAGATCATGGGAATATAGAAGAGAAGGGGGGGTAGATGAGAATTGGCTGACCCCTATTCTTCTCCTACCTAAGTGAAAAGTAATTTGGAATTTCTGTTTTTGTACCCAAATCAACATACTTGTTATTGCATTACCCTAACAAAAAAAACTATTCCATATAATAATGCTGGCAGTAATCCTGATTTTGCTACATCGTGTTGACTTTTAACAATGCATAACATTTTTTTAAATTTATGATGAGTTCAGCACGATTGGAATGACGATTCTAGCATTTGAATGTGGGACTTGTATGTGAGTCTAGAAAAACCTAAGGATAAAAATAAATTTTGAGTCTTTTATTTTGATATTTTAAGATTTGAAATAGCAAATATTAATTCTTTTGTCATCCATTATGAAGTTTAATTGCATACCTAACTGCAAAGGAAACTCTAAAAAGGAGTGATTAAGGGACCTATATTCATATCTCAAACTTGATCTATACCAGATGAATAGTCATGTGTCTCATTTTATACATTATAGCAAACTACTTATGAGGCCATCAGAAGACAATCCTCGGAAGATAATCTTCCATATTATATAGTTCTAGATTAGGATTTGTGAAACCCTTATCAATGTTTATATCAACCATGGAAATTCACTTGACCACACTGGACTATGGACCACATTGTGTCCTTCTGGGCCCAGATTACTGGGGATAATAGGAAGAAAAAGACAGGATAGAAATCTAACCAACTAATTAAATAATCAGTTTAAGCAGCCACACAGGTAGACTATTCTACAGTTTTCTACAATATTGTTATATTGGAATTCTAATCATGATTTAGATTTTTGAGAGATTTATCTAGTGGTTAAGGTACTAGGTTAGAGATCAGGAGGCTGTGAGTTCTAGTCCCAGGTTAGGCATGAAAGCAACCAAACTAGCCAGTCTCTCTCAGCCTACATTGTCAGCCTCAAGTGACAAGCTGGTCAATCAATTCCCATTGTAATCAATGGATCAATTTGATTGATCAAAAAAAAAGGAAAGGAAAGGAAAGGAAAAGCGGACTCTGCAATTTTGGGGAAAAATACTTAGAAGGGAAAAAATAATAGATATTTGCAAATTTGCATATAAATCACAAGGTATTATTTCAGAAAAAGCTTTTAATCTAATCTAATCATCTAATCTAATCTAATTTTTATTTCTTATCTATTTATTTTTATTTATCAGATTTATAAAGAATATCATTTCAATAGTTCTAAGTGTTAGACAAAATCAAATGTCATTCCTCTTTTTAGGAGCCCTATGTATTTTTGCAAAATATACTAAATACTGCAGCATTTTTCTTTAATGTGTAAGGGGGCTGGACCATGGACACTGCTAACCACCATAAAGCATGGAGGATATACACTGGAACTTATAAACATTTCAGTAAAGCTTAATGCACAATTTTTAGCAGGTACTTTTATTGTCTTATACTAATATGGACTGATTTAATCTGTTCTGACACACTATCTGACCTTTTCAGTGACTGAACAAATTCTGAAAACTAACCCTATGAAATCCATAGTTAGCTGATTAAGCCACTTCAAGACTCCGTCTTTGCAATTCTACTTGGCGCCCCATTTCAAATGAGCTCACTCTTGTCCCTTGTATACTTTTCTAGTATAATATCAACTCTCATATGAAATGAGACTTTTTTTGTGATTGTTGATTGTATTCATTAGTAGGTATGTTTGCCAACTTTCGGCTCCCAAATAAAGATTGTAATTTTGACAGTTGAAAATGAGGGCTTCTGATTTAGTGAGTTAACCTTCGAATGCAAGGCAGGTTTAAGGATTAGCAATTTGCCTGGATAAAGGAAAACGGAAAAATATAATTAATCACTTGTCTGTCCCTACAACATGAGTTTACAAAACCATGGTGAAACTTTATTGAGATCAAAATTGAAGGGTGACAGGGTTAATATGTAGCTTTAGACCTCATGGTTTCATTAGCAAACATATTACAGGGCTGTAAAGCTGAGCTGACAGTAATGCTAGCCCCAAACAAAGTAAATAATTACTAGCTTGGCAAATGAGGAAGCACTTGCAGAGTTTGTTTACATTTGGTTTTGGGGAAAATTCATGTTGGCAACCAGTCAAATACAGTTTGATAGCAATTGTGACAATTGCTCGCAGATGCTGCTGGAAGAACAACAAAAGAATGGATTTATGGTTATTCTCCCCTTTATTGCCTCTCTCTTTTTACCATTTTGGATCAATAATAAACTCCCAGCCACAAAGATAAGTGGGTTACATGGCAGATGGGCTTTGGAATGCTTAAAAATCTCTCGTTGCATTTTGTCTTCTAGATAGATAAATAATAATAAGGATGATGATGATGATGATGATGATGATGATGATGATGATGATGATGATTATGATGATGATGCATGTGTTCAAGCTGTCCTCATAAAATGGTTGCTCCTTACAAATGCCCACAAGTCCCTGAGAGAGGATCATAGGTTTGCATAAGCTTTTGCATGAGTAGTGAGTATATGCAGTTGTGCGGTTAATAAATATTCTCAGATGCCAGGGATGCAACTCTATGGCAAGGATCCATTCTTTAACATCAAAGGAATATATTCCTCAAAATTGCACCATTGTATATCACTATTTTAAAAATCAGATGAGTAATCACGATCTAAATGGAAAAGTTTAGCTCCCTTCCTTATAGCCTTTAAATGTGCCCATTTCCTGAGAGAAAAAAATGTATCCAGAATCCATTGCTTGTTGTTTAATACTTGATTTTGAATTCCTATTTCCTCCTGAGATACAATAGAATGTCTATGCTGAAAGCCAATTTTTTATTGCTAACATATTCATTTCTTCAAATTCTAAATAACTGAATTACAATCACTCCAGTAACTTGAGACCAACAGTATCATTACATTTAACCTCCACTCTGAGGTCTCTGTGTATATTTGCTACAAATTTTAATTCCATCAAAATGAGTGCCAACTCTAAAATTAAGGGGGTGGAAAGAAAAAGCAAGTGCTCTTAGAATAAAAATGGATGTTACATATATCTGCATATGGGAGGGAGCATTTACATAAAACAGTTCCCTGATTTTTCAAATAAGTCTTCCAATCCTTTAAAGACCTATATGTGATTCAGATTCGGTTGTTTCATTCAGTTGATAATCCAACAGTGTTGCTCCATTCTTTTGTTTAGATCATAACTCCAAGACTGCAATGTGGCTTCTGGATCATTTTTGCTATGTCTGTGATAATCACCAACCACTGCACCCTGAAAATACTTCTTCTTTTAACCTCTTAAAAAAAAATGACATACATTTTCTCCATCATGATATGCACCTAACCTCATCCTTCACTCTTCTGATGGTGTTCCTTTTGCTTAGATTCTCCTTTTATAACAATCATGTCATTAAACCTCTCTAGTGAAAATCTGCTACCATTTCACAGATAAATGCTGGTACAACACATGGCTTGTCTGATCAGGACCATAATCCAGGTGCACAGTGTACTTCCTGCCTCCCTTTTTGGAGCTGCAATGAAGCTATGCCATTCTATTAACATTCATCAAAAGGGGAGCTGAAATGACAGAAGCCCTTTTCCACAAACTTACAAATATAAGGATATGTTAAAATCCGTATTGGGATTTCCAGCAAGTAGAAATCTGAATTACTGAAATTTTTATGGCTGACATTTCAAAAATCATCATTGTGCTTTATATTGACTCAAGGAGATGCCAGGCATGTATATTATGGGAAAGAATGGTAGACTTCTCTGCAACCGACTGACATGTGATTGACATAAGACTATAAGGGCGTCCTCTTGCCTTTTAAACTGCACAGTTGGAGCTGTCAGCTAAAGCTCTAGACAGACATTACCTTTTTTTTCTTGTGTAGCTATTTACTTCCGTCCTACTTTTTATATCCACAAAGCAATACTGTGGTAAGTGAGACTTCAGGAAGGGAACACAATAGGACAAAGCTTTATGAGAAATGGTGGTATCAACAAACTAGAAAAAAGTACAAGAGGTAATTCTAGGAGTGGCACCTATCAGGTTAATTACTTATGGGTAATCAAGCCTCTTTTGCTTTACCACCAAAAATGTGTTCAGATAAGGGACCAAGGTGTCTACAATTACATATGCAGATCCAACTGTTGGAAACCAAGGGAAGCTATGGATGGCAACTGTATGTTCACTGGTATTCTGGAGAAGTAACCTGGCAGTACTTGAATAAAGCTATCCAGAGTAAAGATACCTAGTTCAGCTATATTCAGTACAAGCAATATACCTAGCACACAAAACACAGAGGAAACCTCAGCAGAAGTTATATCCTGAGTACAGGAACAGATTTCTAGGAAGATATGCAATTCTTCACCATAATTAATTCAGAATGTCCTACATTTGTGACACAAGCAAGCCAAGGGCATGTTGAATGATATAGTCTGAAAAACTATGTGTACTGTCCATGCAGTCTATGAAATGATAGTTGGGAATGGTTTTGGGAGACAAGATGAAGGACCATAGAGTATAAAATGGTCAGATAAGAGAGAACTAAGGCCACAGAAGGAATGAGGGCATGGCAAACATCTCAGAAGAGACAACACCTAGTTTGTTGAACTGCAAAGGTGAGGGGTAAGTGATATATTTTCAAACTAACAAGATTCCATTAAGATCACCTGGCAATAAAATTAGAGCTATTACTTTTGGGTGTGCTTCTTCACTGGACTATCTTGTTAGGCTAACAGTCTGCTTAGCAGCGTTTGCAGAACTGGTTTGCCATTGCATTCTTCCTTTGATAGACAAATCCAACTTCCTCTGTCTGGCTTTATGCTTAGGGCAGGACTAACATGGTCTCTGTCTCAGGGTCTTTAACCACCTACTAAACAGGTTCTTGGATCTAAAAATAGCTTGTCAGGAAATTCTGCATATTAACATAATCTTCTAGCAATGACTAGAGTGCCATCCTTTACAGATCACCATTTATTATGCTACTATGCAATTTGGCAATGCCATCCATGCTAGCTGGGAATTATGAGAGTTACAGATGAAAACTGCAAAGGGCAAGATTGTTCTGCAATATCAAATTATAATGTGGATTTTTAGTTTTCTTATCCATTCTTACAATAAGAGATAGTATTCAAAGTACTCTTTTGGAGTCAAAATGGGCTGGTTAAAAACAATCAGAGGCCTTCACGTAGCAATGTTCATTTTTAGGAAAGGCTCCATTTTGACTCAATCTGAATTCATTCAACTCTGGAATGAAATAAAATGTTACCTAACATCTCTCTTGCTAATAGCCTCTTTCCAAATAGTTCACTTCATTTCACCAGAAAAGGTATTTTTATTTCGCAAAAGGGAGGGGATAACTGGTAATGAGAAAAGCTTTTAAACAGGACAATTACATATTTGCTTTTCATATGTGTCATTTTTTTAGTTTCCCATTGAATGAGTTTATAATTTTACACAAAGAAACAAGTAAGAAAAGGAAACTCTACTATATTTAGGCAGTTAAGAGTTTTCTTTTAAATGCTTTTAAACATTTGTGTTCCAAATTAATACTGGAAAAATATATTCGTGTTGAGGCAACCTGTCAAGTGTATATTTTTGAAGGCAGGATTCATACATACCTCCTGCCTTAGTCACTTTAGATAACTATATGCCATTGAATTTCTCTTTATTATAAAATATCTTGTAGCTGCTCCTTTAATGCAGCAGCCAATAGTGGCACTGAAATGCTATACTGTATAAAACAAAAGTACTTCTTTTTCATGTATGTTATTCTTTCTTTCTTTCTTTCTTTCTTTCTTTCTTTCTTTCTTTCTTTCTTTCTTTCTTTCTTTCTTTTTTATGATATGAGCCAGGTCACATCAACAAGTAAAATAGCTATTCAATATCAAAATAATAATAATGGTAGTCAGGCTTATCAAGAGTTTAAACTATTAAAATAATGCAGTCCACTAATTTCAATTCAAATATTTTTAAGGCCTGTATAAAGTTGCAAAAGGAGTCATTACATATAACCTTCAATTCCATAAACATAGGGCTGCTATTTCTTTTTTTTTTCTTTTTTTTAAAATAATTTTCTTTTTTATTACATAGACAACATCACATAACAATAGAAAAAAAAAAACAAAGGGAAAAGGAGAGAGAGAAAAAAGAGGAGGAAAAAAACAAAAAAACAAAAAACCCCATCATCACATACAATATGTCATTTGATCACAGGGGCATCCCTACTACGTTTCCCCCCATATACACATCTCTCTGTTGTATATTTAATAGACACCACAATAACCTAGGGTTTAAAAAAAGGGGGGGGAGACAAAAAAGACAAAAAAAAACCATCATCACATACAGCATGTCGTTTGGTTACAAGTGTTTTAACATCTGCATCTTCAAATAATATTTACCGTCTCAATTATTTCATCTAATATAACTAAAGGCCTCATTTTCATTCTACAATATATATTCAGTTAACATTAGCATTATTTTTCCCCAGAAAGTATATTTATATTTATTGTTAACTGTGGGCTGCTATTTCAAATGTCCTTGAGTGCCCCATGTGTATTTTTAAGGAGGACCAGATTGGCCAACAGAAATCTTTCACATGACATTGTTCCAAGAATATGGAATTTGGATTTATTTATTTTTAAAAAAAATCAATTCCAAGGATTGAAACTAGGCCTCAAAGTGCATTGGCAGTCAATCTGGTAAAAGGTAAGCATGTTTCAAAAATCATTTAAGCAATGGCCACCTGGATTTTAAAAATAGCTTTTCAATGGAACAGCCTTTCCAAATGGTATTTCAAGATAACAAATGCAAAACAAAGCATGCTTTTCTGCAGGCTACGGACCATATTCATATCTCCCAGAAAAAATATAATATATTGCACCAAAAGGCAAGACATGTTGAGGACCTTGAGAGACCTTCAGCATTTAGCAGGGGGAAAAAATCCCTTCTGAGTTGGAGCTGTTGTAGGAAGCACTTCATATTATGTATGAACACTGTGCAGTATCGATTAAGGTATATTTTAATCAATGTGTGAATACTTTAAACAGAGTGGCTTTGATAGGCCTTAAGGGAATCTTATTTCATTCAGTTCAAAGGTTAGAAACCTATGCTCCCAAAACAGCTGGTGAAGTGATAATGCATAATTACAAAGCTGAATCAGGTCCTGCAGCAGAATGTCATAAAATTAAGCATTGCAAGATAGCATTCGTATATTAGTTCAGACAACAATGATTTGCACTGATTTGCTTTTAGATTTGTTTTAGATGTGGATTGCAAAAATTTAGAATGTAAGAAATTATAAAGCACAACTGGAAAATGCTACACAATATTTATTAATTCACTGCCTACAAAATAAATGTATCTCTTAATAGAGAAGTAAAAAATAAGACAAAATGTATCACTTGAACAAAACTAGCACTAATATATTTATTTTCTTTAAATAGATCTGCCAATTCAATGAGTCAGAGCTTTGCATTTGCATATAATTGAAAAATATCCTATAAAATTAAAAAATTAAACAAATACAACTGGCAACATTATAGCATCATATAACTTTTAAAACTTTCCCTTACTAAGCCAAGAACAAAATAGCTTTTCTTCAATGTCTTGTTTTTCAACTCAGTTAAAAATTCTGGGAGACAGGGTTCAAGGTTCAAGGTTTATTACACTTGTATGCCGCCCTATTCCTGGAGGGACTCAGGGCGGCTAACAAACCAAAAGGGAAGGGAATAATACAGAAAAAAAGCAAAAGGCAAGCAAACAAGATACGGAAACAATTTAAAAACAGTCAACAGCCACACAATTCGAGTGGGAATGGGAACTCATCAGCTCCAGGCCTGTCGGAACAGCCAGGTCTTGACGGCTTTGCGGAAAGCCTGAAGGGTGGTGAGGGTCCAGATCTCCATGGGGAGGTCATTCCAGAGGGCCAGAGCAGCCACAGAGAAGGCCCTCCTCCGGGTGGTCGACAATCGTCATTAGCCGGTGGATGGAATTCGGAGGAGGCCTAATCTGTGGGATCTTTGGGAGGTAATTGGCAGAAGGTGGTCTCTCAAGTACCCAGGTCCAATACCATGTAGGGCTTTATAAGTGATGACTAGCACCTTGAAGCGTATCCGGAGACCGATAGGCAGCCAGTGCAGCTCACGGAGGATAGGTATAACGTGGGTGTACCGAGGTGCACCCACAATCGCTCGCGCGGCTGCATTCTGGACAAGCACTTTTAGCAACCTTATGTATTTAAGTGGTATATAAAAACTAATGTGAAGTAACTTTATATAAAAGCTCTTCAATAGTGCCTTATTCAAAACTGTCATGGATGCAAGTTCTTTCCATATAAAAGAAATGTGTTATACAATAGCAAAAGAAACTCTGGCGAGATTCTCTAATCTGATTTGACACTCGGTTCAGGACTCTAGAAGTGGCCTGATATAAAGGTTGGAAATGTTTTCTATAAAGACCAGTTCCTGTTCATTTTCCTACTCCATGGCATGACTGGCAGGTCTGCAGATCAAGGAGCATAGGAGTTGTTGGCCAGTACCAGCCTGCCAGAAAAGAGACTGTTGATAAACCATCATTGCCACTACACAGCATGGTTACCACTGATTCTGCCTTTTGGTCAAGGAACTTGAAACTCCAATGTGGCAATATGCTACAGACTCACCCATCCATTCTTAGCTTATGAGCCTACAAAAAGAGGTGGTAGACCAGATTTGACTCACAGGCCACAATTTATCAGCTCTAGAGGGAGCTTAATCCAAATCAGTAGAAAAATGGAACATCATTACTTTCAATTCTTTGGGAGGAAATAATAGCTCAATTTATCTAAAGTAGCATGGTGGGAGATAGAACAGGCACACAGGTCAAAATAGGCAAGGTATTGATAAGAGAACACCTATCTGCTTTGGATGAGTTCAGATCTCTGGGTCCAAATGGTTTACATCCCAGTACTGAAGGAGCTAGTAGATGTGATCTTGAAACCACTGAATGAAATCTTTGAGAGCTCCTGAAGCACAGGGAAACAGTCAGAAAAGCGCTGATTTAGTTCAAATCTTCAAAAAGGGCAAAAAAAGTGGATCCAGGAAATTACATACCAATCCACTTGACATCAATACCTTTCAGATATTTCAGGGGAAATCCTGAAAAAACAATCAAACATCGGATTTGTGAGCATCTAGAAATAAACAAGGTGATAATGAGAAGTTAGCATGAAATTGTTAAAAACAGATCATGCCAGACAAACCTTATTGCCTTCTTTGATAAAGTGACTACATTTGTGGATCAGGCAAATGTTGGCTTGATGCTCTTCAACATCTTTATAAATGATCTAGATGAAGGGGCAAAAGGGGTATGCATCAAATTTGCAGACTGCACCAAGCTGGAGGAAATTGCCAACACTTTGGAAAGTAAACTCAAGATTCAGAAGGATCTTGACAGACTTGAGCATTGGGCCCTATCCAACAAAAATGCATTTCAGTGATGAGAAAAGTAAGGTCATGCATTTAGGCAAGAATCAATCATGAGTCACTTTTTTCAGTGCCATTGTAACTTTGAACTGTCACTAAATGAACTATTGTAAGTTGAGAACTACCTGTTCTTGGCAGGTATACCAGCATCCCTGGTTTACTACTCACATGTTGATAGGTACTGATTTAAATATATAAGAGTACAATGCTGTCACAGGTCAGAATCCAGACTGTATGTCATCATACAGATTCCCATTAATATCTTCCAATGTATTCCTTCCACCAAATTTCTTCACCAACTACAATTCCATTATAACTGGAAGTTAGAATTTACTTTTTAGATTAGAGTGGTGACTGCAATTGCTCCATATGTCTCCATCTAGTCCGTGTGTGTGTGTGTGTGTGTGTGTGTGTGTGTGTGTGTGTGTGTGTAAAGTACTGTGTCTTCAGATTGTATACTTGTACTCAAGACTTGGGCTGTTTTATTGATTGCACAACCCCTGATCTGCAAGCTATATAACATAAAGAGAAGGGAGCACTGTTTTAAAATAATATAGCAAAGGTGAAAAATGGAGAAAGATTTGGTAGCAGCTTGAACATGGCTTCTTGATATCAATTTTTGATCTTCACAATGATCTATAAATCAAGCTTTGAGGGGTCACAGTAACTGTATTAACTCCCTTGGGATTAATATCCTTCAAGGTAGACAAAGTAGTTAGGCTGTAGGCTTTCTGTTTTCCAGGAAGTTAAAAGTGTCATTGAGTAGTAAGCTTACACATTTTCAAAATAAATATTAACTCATACCGATTCCATCTGTGTGGAATCTTCACAATTATATGAAGAAGAAGAGGCTATGGATGATCAGTCTTATAGCAGTTTTACTTCCTATATGAGTAGTTCTGACTTCTGGGAAATATATAGTATTCAACTCCTAACATCCAAGAGGCTATGGAATTATGCAAAAGCTCTCATTGCTTACATGAGAATGATGCAATTGCAACCAGCCTGCCTTCCATTGAGGAAGGACCTATATACTGCACAAGCCACTATACAGTATACTTCAAGTATGCAGAATAGTGCAAGTACCTGTATCCTGCATGAGCCAGAAACAGGACTGTGAAAATATCTATAGAATTTTCACATCCTGGACATAAACTATTTCAACTTCTATCTTCAAGATGATGCTATAGAGTATTGCACACCAAAACAACTAGACATGAAGACATTTTTTTCCATGCCATCATTCTTCTAAACAACTAATTCCCACTACATCAAGCCACCTAGTAGGGCTGTATTACCTATTACCTTCTCATCTTTCGTATTATCTATTCCTTTAACTTCCTATGAGTATCACTTTGTTGTTTGTACGTTATGATTTACGCTGATTGCTTTTATTTAGTGTCTTATGACTATCACTGAGTGTTGTATCTTATGATTCATGATGGTATTATAATTATGATCATGATTTATCACTTGTTGCTTGGGTGTTCACGGATAGCTTGTGCACTGGAAACAAATTCCTTGTGTGTCCAATCACACTTGGTCAGTAAAAGGTAAAGGTTCCCCTCGTACATATGTGCTAGTCATTCCCAACTCTAGTGGGCGGTACTCATCTCTATTTCAAATCTGAAGAGCCAGCACTGTCCGAAGACATCTACGTGGTCATGTGGCCAGCATGACTAAATGCCAAAGGCGTACTGTTACCTTCCCACCAAAGATGGTTCTATTTTTCTACTTCATTTTTACGTGCTTTCAAACTGCTATGTTGGCAGAAGCTGGGACAAGTAACAGGAGTTCACTCCGTTACACAGTACTAGGGATGTGAAAGGCCGAACCGCCAACCTTTCTGATCTAAAAGTTCAGCATCTTAGCCACTGAACCACCACGTCCCATGGTCAGTAAAGAATATTCTATTCTATGCTTCATCATTCTGATATCCTGTCCACCCCTGGAAATGCGGTTGAGTGGCAGACATGGGTAAGGCAGGTAGGGCTAAGAAGGCAAACTAAGAGGTGCATCCCTCCCTTCTCTTCTGTGATTCTGATCAAAAATTTCTGAAAAGACGTCTTGGATGGTAATAACCTGTTTTTCATACCCCACCACTGATTTACATACTGTAAGAATACAAAGCTTGCTTGATCTGTAAGGGCATGGTCAATGAAGGGAAAATATTGCTTTCTTTTCAGAGATCATTTTACTGTGGAAAAAAAAGAATGAACGTTCAAAGATTTCTCTATACCTTCAGCAATATGTTTACATAAATATATTGCACTAAATTGGCATTTGATGGAAGCTTCCATTTAAAAAAAAAGCCTTGTCAGATTACTCTTTTTGAATTGCTCATAAATTCAGGGTTGAACAAAGTGATCAGATTACATTAAATGCATGTTGGTATCTCTAACTTTCTGCAGTGAATTAAAACTGGCTGATCATGTCTCAAGTGCATTTCATTTGCTGTTGATTCATGTGCAGCAATATAATTTTCAAGATTCCCTTATGCCACCAAACTGACTCTGATATACTGAAGGCTGGAGAAGATTATGGTAGCTAAGATTGAAAACACTATCATGGCAACAGATAAATGCAGTAAAGATATCATGAATGCATAAACAAAACCATCAACTACAGAAATAACTATTCATTTAATCCACTGCTGAATTCAAGGGAGAGGCTCGTTGTTTAATGACTATGAAAAAACAGACCAAAATATGTAAATGCCAATATATTGTTTCTGTTCTCTTCTTATTAATCTTTGTTTTGTGCACTGTAAAAAAAGACATTGAGTTTCCTTTATGCATTCAAAATAAATGTGTTCTTCAAAAAACAAGATAAGTCAGGTGAATTGAGAGCAATCGAAATGCAGGAAGGTGGAAAATATGCAAAAACTAGTTTTTATTAAAAAATAAAAACTCGGTCACAGAAATAACTTTTTTCCCCTTTGTACAGGGCTTTTTTGTTCCTTTGTTTTGAAACCCAATCCATCTTTAAAGGCTTTTTAAGCTGGCAAAAAATGCATTATTATTAAGCTGGTAGCTTCTATTGTTTCAGAGGTAGCTATGGCTATGGATGAATGCTTTCAACAGAAGTTAAAAGAGATAATGAGCCTTTAATGATACAAAATCAGAGCCTTGTGTGCTTAGCGAAGCTTGACACAAGCTCTAGTTTTCAGCCAGCAAGAAGGGCTTATACTATCTCCCAGTTTTCTAAGCTCCAAATACCCACAAAAATGCTCTCTTATCCAACTCTCTCTCAAGATATTATCAGTAGTAGATGTCTATGATGCTCAGCTGTTAATGACATGAAGCATCAAATAGCCATGGTGAAAGTAAATTCAATTTTGTCATCTCCTCCCCTGCAATCTATTAATGGATACCAGGCAGAAATAATTTTCCAGGTAGATTCCTTTTGCTTATATTTACAGCAATTCTTTAGGGGGGCGGTTCCCCTGAAGTTTCTTTATCCGCTTCACTTACCGTAGGCAAATAGAACTTTCACAGTTGAACTTTTTAAACCAGCTTCAGTGAAGCCGATATAATGTCTTTACGATATAATCTCCCTCACAGACACACATTTTCTAGGATAAAGTTTCTTAGGATTCTTAGGTTTATTTCTTTAACTTATATTAAGAATTTGCTGTTTGAAGGGAAAGATGAAGGCCATATTGAATTCCAAAAGCAAAGACATTATGAATTAATTAGATGTGGTGGTACAATAGTTAGATGGCAGTATTGCAGGCTAATTCTGCTGACTGCCAGCAGTTTGATTCTGATCAGCTCAAGGTTGACTCAGCCTTCCATCCTCCCGAAATAAATAAAATGAGGACCCAGATTGTTGGGGGCAATAGCTGACTCTGTAAATCACTTAGAAAGGGCTGTAAAGCACTGCGAAGTGGTATATAAGTGCTACTTAGTTTTTCATAAGCAAATTTAGTATGAAAGTTGCCAAGTAGTTGGAGTTTGGAGTTTCTAATCTTTTGTGCATATATCCACGATCATTCAATTGATGTATTTAGATAAGTAAATATCTCAATGACATAAGTGAATCAATAACCCAATGGGTCATGGGCCATCTTCTTGTATAAGAGTTATAACAGTAAGGAGTTTGTCAGCCTTACTTTATAGTTGCTATCTAAAAGACTTGCTAATACTCTTTTGTTTTAGTATCAACCAATGCAAGAGTCCTGCCCAAACAGCATTCAAAATAACCTTACAGGTAGTGGATGAATGTTAGGGAAGCAC
This sequence comes from Thamnophis sirtalis, assembly GCF_051295495.1. NCBI lineage: Eukaryota > Metazoa > Chordata > Lepidosauria > Squamata > Natricidae > Thamnophis > Thamnophis sirtalis. The sequence goes on along the minus strand of NW_028261381.1, from coordinate 118,070,372 downwards.
TCAGAGATATTTCCTTACAGGATTTTTTCAGAGCAACTGCTTTTATCGAATGCCACAAAATATTGAGTGCAGCGTTTAGTAGAGCAGCCCTCCTTATATTGGCTCTGTGATAATCTACTCCTACTTCCAGGGCAATAAGTGATTGATGTAGATTGCAAGGAAGAATTGGTTACTTATCTGAGGTCTTCAACTGCTTATCTATGAATTCACACAACTCACCCACTTTCTTGTTCAGGTGGCAATTCCTAACTTTGTATTTATTCTTAAACCTTTTGAGGAATATTGAGAAGCAATGCCCAGATGGAAAAAAGGTCATTTAAAAACTTTATTCATAAATTCTAGAAATTACCAGGAAGGAATGATGCATGTTACAGATAACAAATTAATTTTTCTACCTAGTGTGAATAAAAAAAGAAATCAGATCAATATGAACTTGGGATGTTTTATATTTAAAATAAACTTTGAATTCCAATAAAAAGATACAAAACAAATATATCTTTTCTGATAACTGAAGTTAATAAATAAATTGGCAAAATATATTAAGTCACATATCTCCGCACGTCAGCTCAAAATGGTGCTCTTTACATGTAAAATAGTAAAATGATATATAAGACAATTTCTTCATGCTTTCACTTAACTTTTCCACATTCTTTTATAGAATCAGACTTGACCCAACAATACTTATATATCTGAATATTATTGTATTGTATTATATTGTTATATTATATTGCATTACATTATTATATTATATTATATTGCATTACATTATTATATTATATTATGTTATGTTATGTTATGTTATGTTAATTATATTATATTTTTCTTTGTTTTTGCTTGAACACATTTCACTTCTCATCCAAGATGCTTCTTCAGTTCTGATCCAAGAAGCTCTCTTCAGTTCTAAAGAAGCTTCTTGGTTGAGAAGTGAAATATCTTCAAGCAAAAAACAGTTGCCTTTTGAAAAAGCACCTTTGGGACAACCATGATTTGGATGACTGAGAATCTCCATAGACATTTGACTATTTCACATCCAGTTGGATGGGGTGGATAGTCTAATGACTTATTGATGTTTTATGAGAATCCTATTTTAACTCTTAGATTCATAAAGTGTCTCTAGTGTAGGTATCACTTATATGGCACTAAAAGAAGAATAACATGCAACTGCAGTAACTCTCATTAACATCCTGTTTTTCATTACATTCATTCTACAACTATACTTCTAGCAAAATTCCAAGAACAGAAGCAGTTATCCAAAAATAGTTACCAATCTTTAACTGGAAATTTAATTTTATATTGATGAACAAGATTTCATTCAAAGATCATTCTGCCTTACATAAGCACTTTGAATAACTGAACCACTATTTACTTATCAGAAAAAGTTGTTGTTGTGGAACTCAACTGACAGATCATCGGTAGATCTCAAATCTATTCCAACCATTGTAATGTTCATCTTTCTGTTAAAAATTATGCAGAACTTTATTGGATTAGATGACTTGTAAGGTCCTTTCTCTGATTTTAATATACTTCTCCCTGAGGAGTTTTAGATAGTTGTATTGCAAATCCATAACTGAGCTATTAACCTTTCTCCCTTGATTTACAATGCAAGATTTTCAAAAAGAATCAACAGCAGCAGAACTCAGTGCAGTAACAATTAAAATATTTTAAAATATTTTAAGTATTAAAAAGGACAGCTTGCTGAGCTTTTTTTTTTTTAAAAAAACATACACTGAACTTTTGAGATGGGTCTTCCATGAAAGGTAATCCCAGAATCTAGGCAAAACCATTACAAAGACTTCTTCCTAGTTTGATTAAATATAATTAAATATATCAATTATACCAATAGTATGCAAGTACATATTTGGAAAAAAATGTTTCAAAATGCCTATAAATAACCAATCCAGGGTTTAAAACATCATAAATGGGTCCTAACATACCATATGAATCAATTCAATAGGTACAAGAATGAGTGAGAAACATTAATGGGCTGACCTGATAAAGAACAGTTTTCTATGCTTTAAATCAAACTTTGTGTATATATTTGGCTTACAGAATTAACAATAATAATCCATTCCAGGATTAAACTACTTTGATCTATCAAGACTTCTTTTAAAGTTTGTTTATTTTGTTTTGCCTTAAGGAGCTCAAGGCAGCATACCTAATACCTAAGAACATAAAAACATAAGCAAGGTTCTAACGGATTGGATCCTTCACCAATACAGTTTAGCATTTGGTTCTCACTCATCAGTTTCACAATGTGTCCCAACAGATGATGTTCAGAGACAGTTACACTGCCATCAGCACTAATAACTGGTGATTCCCATAACTTCCATGAATTGATCCAACTTTTTTGAAAATCTAAGTAGATAATGTTTACTGGCACACCCTTATCAACGTGTTGTCTATACCCACAAAAAGTCAAATATATTAGTTAGAAAAGATCTTCCTTTAGTGAAACCTTGCTGGGCATACTTGAAGAAGGCCTGGGTCGCTAAGTGCTGGGTTATTTTATCTTTAAAAGCAATTCCCATTAACTTCCCCAAAACAAATGTTGAGCTGAAAGACATATAATTTCCTGGTTCTTCCGGTGAACTATTCTCCCACTACCAGTTTTAGCTTCACCATAATTGTGACAGATAAATTGAATTGAGAGATCCAAATTCATCAAGTGAGGTCCTTTGACTGAATATGGATTTGAACCTGGGTGTCAGGTTCAAAACCAAGAATTACACATAATGATTTTTACAAATGGAAAAATCCCCATTGTTTTATGCCTATAGAGAAAATCTCGCCAGACTGAGCACTCTACTATCTCCATTATAAAGTACTCTGTGAACTATTAAGGAAAGCCTGCTTAATCCTCTGTCATGTAATATCTGGACCGAGTCACCTCTGCCTCTTCTGAAGCACCCCTCCTCCCTGCGAATCCACTATGTTCTGTCACACTAAGTCTTCCCAATTCCTGACTTATACTACCACACTGGAGCTGTATGTAACTTCCCCCAACATGGCACCATACAGAATTATTGTCTTTCAGTCCCTATAATTGCCAATCAATACGCCAGCATTTATGATACTGGATTTCAAAATTAACATTACCAGAGTGGAAACAGCTGCTCAAGCTCAGCAGGCATAGGAGAAAAAAAATTTCTATATCAAAAACAGCAACAGGATTGTTGAAGTCCCTATTTAATGGCCTTTATTTCCCCTGGTCCCTAATGGCACATCTTACTGATATACACTAGAGACTTCAGGTATTTAACAGTTAAAGTATTGGAGTATTAACCATCTGTGTAAGAAAAGGGTAAGAATTTGGAACATACATATCAAGATTATCCATAAGAAAATATATTAATGCTCTACTGGTCTTTGTGCTTTCATCTGGCTTGTTTATTTGTTTTTAATTCTGAGACTGACAATCTTCTCCTAATGCTTTAGGAGGGCAAGGTGCTACTGACTGTGACATTCTCAGATGCTACTATCCCCAAAATCATAAATGTTCTGAAACGTTATACTGAAGAAGAATTTCAAATCTAAGATGTATAAATCTGGATAGTGTGACTTAGAAGAAAAATGGATGGATATGAAACATTATGCAATGAGACAAGAATAGCAGTTGATTCAATTGTTTTCCTTCCATGCTTTACCCAATTGCCCAAATCATCATCAGTTGAAAAGGGGCATTTTGTCTTCCAAAAGGTCTACAGTCTTACAAATAGAGCAACATATTTCCCTGTAATCCAATTACAAACTATGTAACCTGTTAGAAAACAGATTCCCATCCACCACCACCCATCTTGCTAAATAAAGATCTCACCCACCACTCCAAACACTAAGAAATAAATCTAGATGTACAGTGTTTTAAACAGTCCGCCTTCCAAAAGCAACCCCTCTGTGCTATATAACAAGCATCTTTCAGGTTAGATTTGGATGCCCACTTAATACATTTCTATGTAAGAAAGGATCTCTATAAATGATGCACATTTTAAAAAACCCCATGTTGTAAACTAACAGGTTCTACATATGATGGAAGAAAAGCAGATGTTGAAACTATCACCTAGAGTAGGGGTCCCCAACCCCCAGGCTGCAGATTGGCACCAATCCATGGCCCACCAGGAATCAGGCCATGCAAGTGAGCAAAAACCCATTCATGCAAAACTACACACACCTACACACAGTCCATAGAAAAACCACCTTCCATGGAACTGGCCCCTGGTCCCCAAAAAGTTAACCATTAATCTAGAGTGTTTTGAAAGAAAAACCAAATTAAAATGTTAATGTTTTAACAGTTCTATATGAATGACAGCAAATTGAAGTTATATTAGTGAAAGTTTTGGAATGTAAGGCATTAAGTACATGGCAAGGAAACAATATGGAAAATGCAGCATGGATGATAATTCCATAATACATTTGGTTACTCAATTCATTTTTAAAAAATAAATCTCCTTTATTTTGATTGCCATTGCACGGTGTCCATATCTACATTTCTATGCCCCGTAGATAGAAAAGCAAGAATTATTATGACTGGTTGCATAGTTAACTATGTTTAGAGTGGATTTTAGATGCTTTTAACAACCTTTCAAATTCTTCGTTACAACCTTTTAAAAATATGTTTGAATAATTATCTTGGTGTTAGCATAGCTATTCATAAACAAATTTGATAAATAAAGAAGAAATGCATAAAATCTTTATTTTTCAGCTTTCATAGACCCCAAATCCTTGCTTCCTGGATTGCACCATTTAGAGTTCTTGGTCTTGAGAGGGGAGAAAAAAGAACAATGGATGTCTTTTCCCTCCTCTGTTGTATTGTTACTTGTAAAGTCATGTCTGACCCGTTGCAACTCCATGGACAATGTTTCTCCAGGCCTTCCTGTCCTCTACCAACCCCTGGAGTCCATTTAAGTTCAGGCCAATTGCTTCAGTGACTCATCCAGCCTCCTCATTCTCTGTCATCCCCTTCTTCTTTTGTCCTCAATCTTTCCCAGCATTAGGCTCTTCTCCGGTGAGTTCTTCCCTCCTCTCTCAAGGCCAATTGCATAAGTTTATCAACTCGAAACTTGAATACAGTATTGTCCCTTTTATGTGGTCATTTACTTAAATAAATAATATAGTGATGTGATTTTTCATAAATTTTCATCTATTGAAATAAGATTTATTAAACTTCAAGATAGTATTTCAAGTTAAACCTGCATCTTGATGACAACATGGACACATTCACGCAGTTTCTTTGAGAACAACACAGAAGATAGATAGATGAATGGATGGATGGATGGATAAACATGTTTGTTTGTTTGTTTAAAATTTATATAATGTATGTAACTCCTTATCTCACCACCAGTAATTCTGGACAGAATTCAAAGTTTGCCATTTCTTTCTTCTGAAATCTCTTTCATACTTCCAAATGAAGGCTGTAAACCTGAGATTTCAGGGTGGTCTCTAGTTCACCTATTAACCAGATAAGCCCTGATTACCCTTTTTAAGTTCAATCAAGATCAATAGGTTTGGCTAGAATAATTAACTTATTAACCACTTAGAGCTGGGATGGAGAACCTATGGCACACATGCCACAGGTGGCAAGCAGAGCCATTTGTCAGGGCACACAAGGCATTGCTGTCAGCTGGCCAGCGCACATGCACAAGTGGCCAGCTGACTTTAGCATTTTTGAGGACATTTTTTGCTCTCCCCAGGCTCCGCTTTATAGGAGCCTGGGGTGGATGAAAACAGCTCCCCCCACCCCCTGGAGCCCTCTGGAAGCTTCAGGAGCTTCCCTGAAGCCTCTGGAGTGCAAAAAACCAGCCCTTTGGGTAAATCAGAAGTTTGGGAATGGACTCGTAGGGCCAGTTTAGGCCTCCGGAGCCTTCAGGAGGTTTCCCTGAAGGCTCCAGAGGATGAAAAACAGCCCAACAGACAAAGTGGGACTTCTGTTTTGCTCGTAGGGTCATTTTTAGGAAGGCTCTTGAAGGCTCCGAGGGCTTAAACTGGCCCTACAAGCAAACTAGAAGTCCATTCCCGAACTTCCAGTTTGTCCACAGGGAGCCTTTAGGGGCCTTCTGGAGGTTTCCCTGAAGGTTCCAGAGGACGAAAAATGGCCCAACGGACAAACCAGGACTTCAGTTTTTCTCATGGGGTCATTTTCTGTCCCTCAGAGTCTTCAGGAAAGCCTCTGGAAGGCCCTTGAAGGCTACAGAGAGTTTAAACAGGCCCTACGAGCAAACCAGAAGTCCGTTCCTGAACTTCTGGTTTGACCATAGGGCTGGTTTTTTGCATTCCGGAGGCTTCAGGGAAGCTCCTGAAGCCTCCAGAGAGCAGGGGAGGCTGATTTTGCCCTCCCCAGGCTCCTATAAAGCCTCGGGAGCCTGGGAGGGCAAAAAAAATGCAAAAAATGGGGGAGCGCCTCTCATGCACATATGCATGCTGGGGATCGAACATTGCATTGTGGGTGCAGGATGCCCATGAACAACCCTCCTGCACTCCCCCCATTTTTGGCATATGAGCCAAAAAAGGTTCACCATCACTGACTTAGAATAACTGACCTCTCAAATGATTTTTCCACTAAACCCTGAAAAACAATTGCTCACGTGTATGCTGTCACAAATGTCTTTACTATATTCCGTGTGGCCTCTAGCTGCTGAAAAGTGTCTCTCTGTATATGTGGGTGTGTATGTGTTCCAAAATAAAAGGCCTGTGGCTGCAAAATAGATTGCCTTCCTTGGTATAGAGTGCTCTGTTTTCCCTGCTTATACATTTAGTCACCAGAAGTCATACACTCCTTGCCTGATGATCTTTGAGAAACATTTTCTTCTGATATTCTTTGTATGCTGGGTAAGCCACATTATGTATGCACCAGTTTGTAAACAAAGAAGAAATGATCTCAGTGTCAACTATGGGATTGAGCTGTAAGAATAACTGAGGCTAACAGATATCATCTTGGAATAACATTAAAAATGCAGTATGGAGGGTGGGGTGAGAGATAGAGAAGGGGCCAATCGCCAAGGGGAATAAAATTAGCCAACTGATTTATCAACAAAAAAATTGTTTTATGGAGACTGGAAATAAGGTGTTACTGAAATGTGAAGGCCTTTAAATCATAGCAAAACCTTAGCAATAGAAAATTGCCCAGAGCTGAAATTTCTAAGCATACTTATCTAAAAGTAAAATCCCGGAGAAATAAATGGAGCTAAGAAGAATGGCTTTTTAGGAAACACTTCATACTGGAGCTGAGTTCCAATGTACATGATTATAGTTGATCCAGTAGGAGAAGGAATGCAGGCCAATCACTCTAATTTGAATGACATTATTTCTTTGTGCCTGTCTTACTTTAAAATTGAAAGAAAAATAGCTGTCTTTCAAGGCAGTGAATACTACCGTGTTGCATTCTTTGCTGAAATGTAGGCTGCCTTTAACTATTTCTCTTTTTCCTCCAAAACAGCCCTTTGTTTTTTCCCAAACAGTAGGCTATTTTGTGAACCTCCTATAATAGAAGTGAAGCAAGTTTCTCTGAAGATTTTTACCACAAGTCACCAGTAGGGGTATTATCTTTGCATGATCTAATAATAGATGTGCTTCATTAATTTAATTTGATAGATTTCTATATCAAGCTTATGTGCATTTCTGTAATTTGATTCTGTAAAAGAAAATCACATTCTCTTTTGAAGGTGGGGATACAGAAATGTTGACATCTATCTCGGGTGGATTTTAACTGAAGCACTGCAGACATAAACAGTTCATTCCAACTCAATGCAGAGTATCATTGAATGCTTCCTTGAATTTTTTCTTCTGTACATTCTTATGTGCCCCCAAACCCATTGACTTTCCATTGTCTTCTTTCCTAGCACAATGTTTAACCTTTCTTCCTATCTTTCCATCACTTGGCCTTTTTCTGCTCCTTTTCTTCCATCCTTTACCACTTACGTTCAAGGACCAAGAAGTCCATTGCTTCCCATCATCCCTCAACCAGTTCTGCCAACTTCAGTGTTTCCCTTGCCTCTTCTATCTGCTTCTCAAAGGTCCCCTATTCACAGTCTTCTCTTTTCTCAAGCATGTTATATTTTGGTAAAGCTATAAAAATACTTCCTTAGCATATCATCTTTTTCTCATCATATTCACAAATCCCTAAAGTGTCATTGAGAGACCACTAAGTTTCAATTTAGGACTCTAGATCTATTTGAACCATAGGTTTAGTCAGGCCAGTCACTCATGCTTTAAACTATTCTTGATGCATGTTCAGAGGGACATCTACCAATTTTCATTCTTTTTGGTTTAGCAAGATAAATTGTACAAATCATATGTCCGGTTATCAAAAACTTAAAGAGGAGATGAAACAAAAGGCAGATTGTAATTTATTCATAAAAAACATTTAGCTCACTTTTAATCCCAAAGTGGACAATAAAACAAACTAATAAGACTGAACAATTAGAAAAATTAAAATGGTAAATAGGACACCACCATCAATATCCACCAACAATATCAGTAGCATCTCAACAATATTACTGATATGAAGATGAGGAAGCTGAAACTTCATATCATTAACTTTTTTTTAAAAAAACATGTGCTCATGGAAGAAATAAAGAAAAAAAATTAAGGGTAGACTTTTATTTTAAGACTTGTCAAACACTAGATCTATACCCAAAACTGTCTTCTCTGAAGATCTCCTGACAAAGATTAAAGATTAAAGATTAAAAAGTGTAAAGAATAAAGATTCAATAGAGAAACAATAAAAAGGAAAAAAGCAGGGGCCTACCACACATACTAGCATTATACTGAGATATATCACATTTCTCTCTGTGCTTTTCCTACAGGTAGTTCTTGGGTTCTCTCTCTTCCCCTTCCTGCATTGGTGACAACCTTTATCCAATAGTTTTACCATTTTTGCTGTTACTTGGGAGAAATCTTGCCCATTTTACCTGAAAAAAAGAAACAGGATAGGGAACAGCTTCATCCGTTTACTATTCCACAAATGACATTCAGGGAGTGGCTTGCTGGTTTCTCAGAGAATCTCACACACACAGGGAAAGCTGCAGATAAGGGCAGTTCCTCTGTTTGTTTCCAGAAAATTTACTGTGCCTGTTGGATTATTTTGGCAGAAAACGAAAACAATTACATTCAAGCTGTGGCAAATTAAGCTCATTTGAAATGAGCAGTCACCAATTTTGTGCAGAGCCGTAGTAGAAGAAACAGGTAGAATAACCTGAGCCAGTCTGAACACAATCATCATTAAAAACAAATTGCAACCAATTATGTTATTTGTAATGCTTCTGTGATTACTGACATATGATGCAGAGCAGCTGGATTAAAATAGTAACGGTCAGTATGGAAAACTGCATTGCAAACATCTTATTTCTGGCATCATAGTACCGTTTCCCTTTAAAAGGAAACTGCAAATTGAGCATACATTGCTTGATTTGATAAAGTGACTTATGTGAATAAAATGTTTTTTTTCTCTTTCTCTAGTCAGGAGGCAAATGCTCTTCTATATACTTTTACATTTCTTATAAAATAGAGGGAAATATTTTCAAATTACCTTTTTTGTTTTAAGAAAAAAATGGTCAGAATACTTGTGTTTAAGATTATTCTTAGGTTTTTCTAAGGCAATTCAAAGGATCAAAATATACACAGGACAGAACCAGTGAGATTTTTTCAGGCAAAACCTTACATCAGTTCCTACTCCGGAGAACAATTTTGTCTGCAAATGTCTTATTTTTGCAGTAGTGAGAACTCCCATAGCACAAATTCAAGAAAGCAAACTATTCACAGAGCAAACTATTCACAGTTCCAAATTATATCTAAGTTTCTTGAATTGCATTTCAAAAGTAATTAATATTGGGGGGGGAGCTTTATTTTGTTAATAGCAATAGCATTTAGACTTATATACTGCTTCACAATGCTTTACTTACCCTTAGAGAGGGCTCTCTCTAAGCAGTTTTCAGAGTCAGCATCTTGGGTATTTTACTGACCTCGGAAGGATGCAAGGCTGAGTCAACCTTGAGCCTGATGACATTCGAGTTGCCAAATTGTGGGCAGCTGGCAGTCAGCAGAAGTAGCCTGCAGTATAGCATTCTACGAAGATGGATAGATAGATATAGGAACAGATAGATGATAGATAGGTAGGTAGGTAGGTAGGTAGGTAGGTAGGTAGGTAGGTAGGTAGGTAGATGATGTATAGATGGATGGATGGAATTTCAGCACTGAAATAAAATAAGGATATATATGTTTTGCTTTTAGTAGTATTGACAACGTTAGGAGAACTAGTAAGAGCCACAGTACTGGATTTCACTAGCTAGTGGGTCTCTATGTTGGATGTAGTTGTATTCAGCTACAGTATTGCACTTGTAGTAAAATTGTCTCTGCCCCAAAAGCACACATAGTAATATTATCATCTCCTCTCATGTCAGAAATGCGAGAACTAGAAAGAGGAAAATTATTAATTTAAACTTTAATAAAAACTTTAATAAAAACATAAATTTATATAGTTCTAGCTCAATGCCAGGCAACATTGATGGCAGGGATATTTCCAAGCAGTAAATCATTCTGTGTGCTTATCAGTACCAGGGGGGATAATAATATACAGTATATAATCATAATATTTTATGTAGTGCATAAGTAATCAGACTAGCATACAAAGCATCTAGAATATACAGTATATGTTTAGTCATAATGAATGCATTCTCTACATGTACATACTCCATCTACTTAGTAGAAGCAGGATCCTCAGACTGATTGGGGGCCCTATTGTCAGAGTCTCACAATGGTAGGTGATATGTAAAACTATTGAGAGTAGAACTTCCTTCTGCCCATGACGTGCAACATGGTAAAGTTATGGGCTGGACCCAATAAGTAAATCAAGGTTGTCTATAGCTGAGGTTAATGGCATAAAGTCCCATGACTGGGAGAAAGACAATCGGATTTAATAAAAACATGATCCAGCTAAATTTGTACTTTATAATCCACATTTTTATGGGAGACATTAAGGATGCATATACCTTTTGGTGGCATCTAGGAACTTCTTTCTAAACTAAAAATAATTAGAATAAGTAGCATAAAACATACTTGTTTACCATGACTGAAGAATTGACCCAAGATCACATGGCCTTTTAGAGTAATTGGGTTTTATTTGTCTATACTATTATATAACTACTAGTTTCATGACAAATGTGTGTTTATTGTCATGTTATCAAATTACTTTATGGAAGACTGCTTTGTTCTTTTTTCTGCGTAGCAGAAGAAGAAGAACATAAAAATAAATAGCTAACTAACAACACTGGAGCTTGGCAATATTTCAGTTTGGCTTTAACTATCAGGTCACAGATATTATGGCTGTTCTGGTAATAATCTCTGAAAGTCTGCTCAAGAAAGGACAAGAAAAAGCTAAATGCTGCTTACAGAAGCACCATGTGCTGCCTACACCTTACATTTTCTCCTGTCTGAAAAACATGGAGAAGGTGATATTTTAAGAAGAGAAGATTGTACAACAAAATGTAATGAAAACAAGCATAGAATCATAAAGTTAGAAGGGTCCCATTAGGCCACTGAGATCAACTTCTTACTCAATGCAGGAATCCAAATTAAAGCATTCCAGACAGATATCTAGCCTCCATTTGAACATATAAGATGATGGGAAGCCTACGATCTTACTGGGTAATTGGTTCCACTGTCAAACTTTTCTTACTGTTCTATCATTCACTTAGACTTTGTCTTCCTGTAACCTAAATCCATTATTCCCTGCATCTTTTGTCCATGCGAACTGAGAAAAAAATGTTTGTGGGTTGCACCTATATATGGAAACGGAGCAGTAAGTGGAAAGCACTTAAGTTAAAGATGAACTGAGTAAAGCCAGGGCATAATTCCTCTGGGTAGATGGGAAACAAAAGTAGCAAAAGAAAAGATGCAGACAAAAAAAAGTGTGGTATGAATGCATGGAGCTGAGAAAGGATTATAGCAATGAATATGTTGGAAATAGTTTTAAATAATGCCACAAAGCTGTTGCAATAAATGCTTTGATAATATGCGCTACAGGCACTCAGAAGACTGCAGTGTTACATTACATTAGGTCAGTACTGTCTACATTCATTAACAATGACTTTCTGGAATCTTTGCATAGAAAGTCTGTGATTTGCCACTGAGCCGCAGCCCTTCCCAAAGTTAATAGACTAATTCCCATTCTGCACACAGAACTACTGTTCAGGCTAGACTTTTTCTGACTTATTGGTTTCAATTGTGATTTTATTTTAAAGAAATCTTACTGTAGCCTTGAACTTTTTTTCCCTTCAGCAATGCAGGTAACTGTGATTTATCTTTAACTCAGGGGATAACTGAATATGTCTTCTTGAAGACCAGTCAGGAGGTTGGTGAGCAAATGAGATCTACTAGAGTGTTCAACAAACTTTCCAAGAAAGAAGACTCTTATTCTGACTGTTGCAAATGTGGCCTCTAGTTCATTAAACATGTACTGTTGCAACCTGTTTCTCCCTCCCTATTAATTTATCATTTCCAGTATACCCAGGGGTGGGATCAGGGGTGAAATTCAGCAGGTTCTGACAGGTTTTACAGAACCAGCAGTGGAAATTTTGAGTAGTTCAGAAAACCGGCAAATACCACCTCTGGCTGGCCCCAGAGTAAGGTGGGAATGGAGATTTGGCAGTATCCTTCCCCTGCCACGCCTACCGAGCCATGCCCACAGAACTGGTAGTAAAAAAAATGAATTTCACAACTGGGTGGGATTCAAAAATCTTAGCAACCAATCCTCTGCTGGTTGCTGGGTGGGTCTGGCCATGGTGGGCATGGTCTACTCAGTCTCCTGCACCATGGCAGGGGTAGGTGATGTTTTTGCCCTCCCAGGGCTCTGGAGGCTTTCCTCAAGCCTCCAGGAGGCAAACACGACCTCCCCCGGGCTTTGGAGGTCCACCAGAGACCTGATACTAGCCCATTTCTGGACTTCCAGAACTTCCAGGTGAGCCATTTTTCACACTCCCCTAGCCTCCGTGTGGGTCCTGCACTTACCTCCATCCAATACGGACTGCGTGGAGACTCCAGGAAGGGAAGGGGTGAGCATGACCAGCCTGTCCTTGCAACTATTGGTTCAGCGAACCAGATGTAAAATTAGCATCCAGTTTGTCCAAACCAGTCTGAAGCAGCTGAATCCCACTCCTGAGTATACTTCCCATCTTCAAATTGGCTGTTTGGCACCTGGCAATATTATAAAATCACAAATAATAGATAATAGATAAATAAAAAAGCTAAGAAGTCACAAAAATTAAGAAAAGGGCTGCAGTCAGATGAGAAAAAAAGTAATGTTTCATAATTGAGAAAAATAGCATTAATGTCAACCTCTCCTTGCCATTTTCAGGGAATGGTATATGTATCCGCATGGAGAACGGGAAGAAGATTACAGTCCACATGTTTACCAGCAGATATCTTATTAAAAAAGAATAGCCTTGTAGACTGGCCCCTATGAGAAATTAAACCAAATCTGACACAACTTTGTACAACAAAATAGATATTCTAATTTAAATTGATAAATGCAAATGTAGGTGTAGGTGTGTGTTTTCCAGCATAACTCTGGAACGCCTCAAGCAATTTCAAGTAAACTTGGTACACAGATGACTTACCTCTGGAAATAAATACTGTGAGGGTAAGACACCCCTAAAACCTCTCAGGGTGTGTGTTCTGTTAAGGTACAGCCTGTTGTGCCTTAAAATGGTGTCTACTGTACTGCCGTAAAATGGTTTCTACTGTGCAGCGCAGTGGAGTTGCCATGGTAATAGCCTCACAATAGGCTCCCTCTGATAAGGGGGAAAATCCAACATTAGAAATTAAGTTTGGTTCGAACATTTTCCCCCTATAAATAAATACCCGGGCAACACTGGGTTATTGTCTAGTAATGTATAAAATGTAAATAAAATATACTGGTGTAAGGAAGACTATCAGCAAAGTCTATTTATTCTTGGTAGTCAGGTGGCCATGTGCGAATTGTTGATGAGAAACATTAAGATCATTTCTATGGTTTGTATGGTTATTTATCTTGAAACCAGATTTACATTGGACAACTATCCATAGATATTGTAGGATGCCTTCAAAAAATATAAAGTAGAGGACATAAACACCTTAATCTTGAAAGTATGTTATGCTCTGTAGGATCTGTCAATATTATGCAAGTCCATGAGAAATTATTTCCCAGAGGGTTTGACAGTCCAATATGTTTATACATCATAGGAATAAACAACTCACTGAGCAGTTCAAAATTGTTAGCAGTAATTGGCAAAGCATTCAGGCCAAGATCTTCACAATCCCTTTGACCAGGAGTGAAACAACTGACAAAAAAAACCAGCACTAATGATAACAATAAAGGTAGAGAGAAAGTTATGGACTTGAGTCAAATTTAAAATGTGACAAATTAAGACATTTAAGAAATCATACTTCATTATCCCAACTGCTAATCACAGAAGATAAATAGATAATTTCTACCCTTTTGCTGAGAACTCTAAAATCTTTTTGAATGCATTCCAGTTTGGGGTAGCAATTCAGAATAACATTGTTTTCACAGCATTATAATTATTTTCAGTGTACAGTTCTACACTTCACCACATGCCTCTCTGAAGTTTGGGTCTAGTATATAACATATTTTACTGCCTGTCATTCCAGTGCCATATGGTTTCAGAGCTCAGTGCATCCAGTTAAGAAGCTGAAATGTGAATTGAAAATGTTTTATAGTACCAGTTATATATTTATGTGACCTGTCTATTCTGAATTCACAATACAATTATTAAAGCTGCCTAAGATCCTTTGTTGTGGATTCATGTTTCTCCATGTGCAGCAGCTGTAAACCACAAGTGAAGTTTCTAATGTTAGACAAGGTGTAGCCATTAGTTCCGCTAAAAAGCTCTAACCACCAGTGCACATTGATTTCTAGTTTCATATATCTTTAATGAGGAGATTAAATACTTGTTTAGAAAGCCAAGTCTGGCTTAAGTGGTGTTTGTTCATACAGCATGTGTCGTCAAAGATCTCCACAGTATTTCCCAGCAGTGATACAAAGCGAAAGAGACCTTATTCCAGCACTTTACAAAAAAATTTCAATTGAGACTGGAAATTCATGAAATGATTTACAATGTAAGGAATCATTAGAAAAGTAAATGCTACTAAAATAAAGCTATTTGTGCTACATGGTTTATTTCCAACTCAGTGTTGTCTAATTGTTGAGATCCAAATTGAGACATCTATTACAATTCAAATATAACAACACTATATAAGACAACTGTACCCCTCCTATGATAGCATTTGCCTTGTTGGAAAGTTTACAACAATGTATAAATCTGGGCTGAGACAATTTTATATTTCTTTTAGTATGGATAATAAAATAAACATGGAGTAGGATTCAAAGATGTAGTGCTTTAAAATTATTATAATCATAATATTTAAAATGCATTTAACATAAAAGATATAAATAAAAGTCATTTCACGTAGAGATATAGTCCAAGAGTCTGAATAATCATGATGATGATAGGACTATCCTAGATTACTAGGACAGTAATCTTAGTGGTACCAGTTTGGGTGACATGATATCAGTCTTCCAATATCTGAAGGGCTATCACAGACAAGAGTACTTGAAAGAAGGACAAGAAGTAACAAATGGAAATGTATCAAGGAGAGATACAAGGGGACAACTTACCTCCAGAAATTGTGGATTTTCCATCACTGCAGGTTTTTAAAAAGAGATTGGACAGCCATTTGTGTGGAATGATATGGGATGTCTTGCTTGAGCAGGGGATTGGATTCCCACCTGTTATTCCAATTCTGTTACTACTGTATGGTTTTGTAATCTTCTAACCCACATATATTTTTAAAAAGAGGTGACCTAGGATGTTATATATGTAGTTTACCTAATCAAAAGGAAAGTTGGCTTGGATTCTGAGATAAATTAACAAAAATGAATTAGCAGCTAGCTGCATTTTAGCAGGCTCAAGGTTGATTTAGCCTTCCATACTTCCGAGGTAAAATGAGGACCCAAATTGTTGGAGGCAATACGCTGACTCTGTGAAACCACTTAGAGAAGGCTGTAAAAGCACTATGAATGGTATATAAGTCTAAGTGCTATTGCTATTATCTGTGATGTAAGAGAACTGCCCAATCAGGTAAAGGTACTTGCTTTATTTGGTATCCTTCTGTT
Organism: Thamnophis sirtalis; assembly: GCF_051295495.1. Classification (NCBI taxonomy): domain Eukaryota; kingdom Metazoa; phylum Chordata; class Lepidosauria; order Squamata; family Natricidae; genus Thamnophis; species Thamnophis sirtalis. The sequence goes on along the minus strand of NW_028261381.1, from coordinate 118,054,213 downwards.
TCCATCCCACTTGAGTAAGCAATTTCCCAATAGGAGCCGAGGTGGCGCAGTGGTTAAATGCAGCACTGCAGGCTACTTCAGCTGACTGCAGTTCTGCAGTTCGGCTGTTCAAATCTCACCGGCTCAGGGTTGACTCAGCCTTCCATCCTTCTTAGGTGGGTAAAATGAGGACCTGGATTGTTGTTGGGGGCAATATGCTGACTCTGTAAACCGCTTAGAGAGCTGAAAGCCCTATGAAGCGGTATATAAGTCTAACTGCTATTGCTATTGCTATTGCTATATTCAGAGCAGAAAGTAGGAGACATTGGTAACTGAAGAGTAAATTTATTTTCCTTCTTATAATTCCAATTATGAATCAATCAACAACACTGAAATGCTAGGTACACTAATTAAGACTAACATCTGCTGACATACTTTTCTGTTGACAACTACATTTTATATGTACAGTTGTCCTAGAAATGCTGGTTGGCAGGTCTCAGGAAGCTTTTCTGCCATAGCACCACCCCCTGGAACAGTATTCTTTCAGAGATTAAGATGACACCCAACACCATTGGCCTTTTATTCTGGGCTTGGGCCTGTGGTCTTGTGTGTGTGAAAAATCCCATATCATGGCTGTGCTAACCATTATAATGTTTGTATTTATGAGGGAAATTTGTTTATAATTTATTTGAAGATTGCTTACCACCTAGAATCAATTGCTGTGATGGGTGACCATATAAACTGAATGAAAGAACTCATATATGTGGTATGACATCTGTATAATGTTACAGTGTATTATATCATTTGCTAATATTTAGCAAAAATTGTTGCAAATAAGATCATGTTCTACTTAATAGCAAAACTATGACAAAATGTACATTATTTGAACTCTGACCATAAGAATTTGAAGCCAAGAAGTAAAAGTAAATAACTTTGTGTATTTGTATACACAATATATCTTTCTTTGTGCATTTATTTATTTAAGATGACTATTTTAAAAAACTATCTTAAAATATTATTACTTCTCTTTTAACAAGAAATATAGCATCTAAGCTTAATTCATACATACATACATACATACATACATACATACATGTTACATAACATAAACAAAGAATTTTGGAAATTTAATTGAATAATGATGGATTCCTTATTTAAAATTGATATATTCAACTGAAATAATTTTATTAGGATAGCAAATTGTATTAATAGTCAGACAAATCTAGTGTCTAAGAAACACTGTCTTCCATTAATGGATTGGGAATCTTCAAATAGTTTCTTGTTGCCAAAAGATTTCAACATTTCTTACCAGGTAATATTCATTCAGGGAAATTGTTTACTGACATCATGTTTGAATTTGGATTCTTTCCCCCCAGAGATTTCTCCTATATAAAACCTAGGTTTAATTCCAGTGGATAACAGACATGCAATTAAATTGGCTCATTTGCTTAGGAAAATTTAAAGTTTTACAAAGACATTATCACAATCCCAAATCTCTTAAACTTACATTTGTACATTTTGCCCTATAACAGCATCGGCAAAACAGAATCTATCTGAATCTTGACAGGGGAGTAGAAGAATCTAAGAAATCAGCATGCGTCTAAATTGATACCATGTAAACACCATATAGTATTGGAAAACCACTGCTGGGGGTAAATGAAATGAATTCACTGGGGCATCTAATCCTATTTCTAGAACGTTTAAACTGTTTCAATGCACTGGAAAGCAAACAAACTTCAAAGTAATCATTATACCCCTGACACCAGTGCTTGTGTGGCTGAAACCTTTATGAGATTAACCCCCCACAGCGGAAGGAGTTGAACACGGTCAAAACCACTTTCCAAGTGTCAGGAGGATACTAGCTTCAATTCCCAATGGGAGAAAAAAAATAAAAAAAGGCTGCTAACATTTCATATTAAACAAGCTCAAGCTGCAGGTGAGGTTGAGGGGCGGCTATTGTTAAACTATTAGGCAAGGACACCGTTTATCTTGAATATGGCAGCACCCACTAGAATTCTGCTCAGCAGAGAGAAGTTGCTGGTTTAATTATAAACTGGAATTGTGCTGTCTTAGTGTGTCTCTTGCAAACTGTAAATGCAAAGCAACTAGCAAGATGGGGGGAGGGGAGGGAGGGAGGGAGAGAGATGATAGATGGATGGATGGATGGATGGATGGATAGATAGATAGATAGATAGATAGAAAGATAGAAAGATAGAAAGATAGAAAGATAGAAAGATAGAAAGATAGAAAGATAGAAAGATAGAAAGATAGAAAGATAGAAAGATAGAAAGATAGAAAGATAGAAAGATAGAAAGATAGAAAGATAGAAAGATAGAAAGATAGAAAGATAGAAAGATAGAAAGATAGAAAGATAGAAAGATAGAAAGATAGAAAGATAGAAAGATAGAAAGATAGAAAGATAGAAAGATAGAAAGATAGAAAGATAGAAAGATAGAAAGATAGAAAGATAGAAAGATAGAAAGATAGATAGATGATGGATGTGTGATGGGTGAGTGAATCAATGAATAGGTAGGTAGGTAGATGATAGATAGATAGACAGACAGACAGACAGACAGATAGATAGACAGATCGATCATAGGTAGATGGTAAAAAGATTTGTGAGACATGACAGAGAGATGATAGAGAGAGATATGGGCGATACATGATATATGAGAGATGTATGAGAGAGAAAGAGATGGGTGTGTGTGTTTGTGTGTGTGTGTGTGTGTGTGTGAGAGAGAGAGAGAGAGAGAGAGAGAAAGAGAGAGAGAGAGAGAGAGAGAGAGAGAGAGAGAGAGAGAGAGAGAGAGATTCACCCACATACTATACTTTTTAAAATCTAAAAACTCTGAATTGTTGAACAAAAAGACAGAAAAGGGTGAGGTACGAAGCCACCTCTGGAGTATCATAGGACAGAGCTTGTCTTGCTCTTCTTTAATAAATATTCTGCCCATAAGAGGAGATAGCAAGATTCTCAGTCAATTCAGTCTTGTTTCTAGACCTGGCGGAAGGGGATGTATTCTAGTGGCATCAAGGGAGGAATGCCTTGTCTCTCAATGGGCTTCATGGTGCAGAGATATCATCTTCAACCAACCCAAAACATTTCAGTTAAAAGTGTTAATCCTCCAATTAGTCTAACTTTGCTGCATTACTTCAATGAAACTCTGGATAAATGATTTTTACAAAGTCTGCTTTCTAGATGTATTGTCTCTTACATTTGACAACATACACTTCAAGCACTGAGATTACATTCAAACATTGAGATTGCATCATTTTCTGTCCTTTCATTAAATGTGTGATTCTTTGAAAGTAGCAGCAGATTGTTATTTTCTTTGGTAATTTGCAAATGCTCTTTATTTTTTTATCTATCATATTTATATACCCATCCATCTCACATTAAATTGACTCTGGACATCATACAGCACCAAATTAAAAAAAAATAATGCATAAAAACAGACTGAATTAAAAATAACTATTACTGTTATTATTACTGTTGCCAAAGGATAATATTAAGGGAGCCATTTCAAAATCTCCCCAGTGCTCTGGGAGGCCCGGGGACTGATAACAGAGCTTGGTCTCAAGGGACTTAAAATGTTGAGAGAGATGGAACTAATCTCATTTCTGGAGGAGAGAAGATTTCAAAAAGTGGGTTTTGTAGCAGAAAAAGCCCACCTCTTGGGACCCACAAGATGTAATTCCCTAGCAGACAGGACCCACATCATGCCTTCTATGCCAGACCTGATGGGGTAGCAGATGGAATCAGAGAAAGGTGATCCCTCTGATAACCCATGCCATTAAAGGTCAAAACCAGTACCTTACATTAATCCCAGAAGCAAACCAATACAGAACTCAAAGAGATGTAACATACACTGCTCTAGTAGTACACATAACTGCCTGGGCTGCTGCATTCTGACCAACTGAAACTTCTGGAAACTCTTCAAGGGCAGCCCCCATGGACAGTGCATTACAGAAATCCAAATGGGAGGTGATCAGGACCTGAGTGTTACTGAGCAAAGCCCCCGGATTTAGGAAAGAGTGCAAATGGCACAGGACATGAAGCTGTGCTCTCATGAAATGTATCATGAAATATTTTATCATGAAGTGTTCATTACTTTTACCTCTTTTAAAAATTATTCTAGTAGGTTGGCTAAGTTTTGAATTTTGTTGGACAAACAAGTATTGTTATGTTTTGCCCTTGCAGTATATAAAAACAAAATGCTTCATAAGGACAGTTAATTAAAACAGATTTAGGCAAATATTATTTGAATTTCAAATAATAACCATTATTCACATGGCTTTTCTTTGCCTCTTCTTTGATACTTTTGTTTTTAATTCTGGGTTGTTGGATTCTGTATGTATTTGAACATTGTTGCTTGTTCTATACTAAACTGGGAAGTAATGTACTAAACATTGGTGTTTTTTTTTAAATTCTTCTGCCCCTTTTGTCCTTTTGGATATGCTGATCCAGATTGTGAGAGCAATGGTTGGTTGAACATTGTTTCAGGAAAAATATGCATGTGAGATAGATAGATCTACATGTGATATTATCACCAAAATTTTGATTGTGATTATGAATTAATTCTTACCCAACTTATTCACCTCTATCCATCAGCTCCAAGCATCTTCTTGCAGTTTAAAATGCCAATTCTTTCATTTTCCCTGCTGAAGGCTTTTCAAAAAGAAATGCTATTGATATTTGCTACTACAGCAAAAAAAAGTTTGAGATGAACGGGTATAATAGAATATTACCTTATAATAAGAGTTTGTCAGGCCACAGTCACACTGGCGGAGATCTGACATTGATTTTTCAATAAATATGGCAAATGGCAAAAAATATAGGGTACATTCCATAGCACTAAATTTTCTGGTGGCCATTTTTCTTTTGGCTGATTTCTGTTCTATTGTCTTCTGGTGATAGATAATAAAATATGTCTTCCTCTTTTATAGCCTTCATGCTGAGACAACCATTGTGGATTTTCTCTGAAGATAATAATTGGGTAGATTAAAAAAAAAACATTTTCCAACCTGAGATTTCAGTGCCATTCCATTATGTACTTAATTACATTTAAATCTCACTGAAACATATGGTATTTAAGCATACCTAACTTTATGCTAGATACTTCCTTTGTTAGATAAAGTCTTACAAAATAGATACGACCTTCTGCATCAGACTTGCTGCGTGCACTGCAAGGGGGATTTCAGTTTCTAGCATATTTGACATTTTCCTAAATGAGACCCTTGTGATTTTAAAGCAACTGTTTCCATTATGTGTGTTTTTGAGAGGAGGAGGGGTGACACAAGAGAGAGAGAAAATGAGAGAGATACCTGCTTGTAAATTTTAAAGCTACCAATGTTATAGAGCAGGTGTGGGGAAACATGGCTGGCTCAGGAATTCTGGGAGATGAAGTCCGCAAGTCATAAAAGGATCATGGTTCCCTACCCCTACTACAGAAGTAGTGATCCAACTCTCACAAACAGGTTCTACAGTCAGGTTTTTCTGCCTCCATTTTCTTTTTTCCCTATTTACTACCTCAGTCTTTGCCAAAAACATTTTATGCACACTCATAAATCATGTTCAGGAAGTAGGCTGCATCTCATTGCAGGAGAAGTCGTCGGCGGAGGAGGACCTCCTCGTGGTAGCTCCTCCCCGAAGGGAGTGTAGCTCCGAGGCACGCCCTTTCGGGAAGGCCCAGAAGGCGGGCTCAACTGCAACGGTAGGTGTAGCCGTGGGGGCGCGTCACTTGTCGTGGGGGGAATTCTCTGTGCGTCCTCGGATTGAGTTGTTGGATTGGCGTCCCCTTGGGCGGCGCTTGGGTAAGCAGGGCCTGGTGTGGCGAAGGCCCTCGGTTGCGGACTGCCGGATTGAGGACGCTGTTGTTGAAACAGGAGGGGGCCTGGTGTGGCAAAGGCCCCTGGATGTGGTCTCTCGGATTGAGGGGTTTGTGCTTGGTGCAGGTTGAGGCCTGGAGTGGCGAAGGCTTCACATTGCAACCCCGGGGCTGCGGTGTTGTCGCTCAGGGGTTCGCGGCCACCAGCCTGCGACGGGAGACGCCTCCTCAATTGATCCAGGTGGCGTCTCCATTGGGTTCCATCAGCCAATTGGACCCTGAAAGAACATGGGCCAGTCAGGGCAACGATAGCACCCGGCACCCATTTTGGTTCCCCCGTAAACGACCGAGCCCACACTGGATCTCCTAGCTTAAAGGACCGGGGAGGGAGGACCCCCAGATTGCTCGGCTGATCCCCTGAATAGAGCGGGTGAAGCCTATCCAGGGGAGTCCGCAGGCGCCTGCCCATCAAGAGCTCCGCGGGGCTTTTGTTGGTAGTTGGGCAGGGGGTGGAATGTTGGCTTAGCAGGTAAGCCGCCACCCTCGCCTGCCAGTCGCCCCGGTCCATGCGGCTCAGTGCCTCCTTAGCTGAGCGGACCGCCCGTTCCGCCCGGCCATTGCTGGCCGGGTGGTACGGGGCTATGGGCGCATGCCGGATCCCCTGCTCGGCCAAGAACTCCTGGAAGGTGGTGGACGTGAACTGTGGCCCATTGTCCGAGACCACCACGTCCGGCAACCCGTGGGTTGCGAACATCCTCCGCAGGGCCCTGACCGTACTCTCGGCTGTGGTGGAGCCCATGAGGACTAGCTCCACCCATCGAGAGTAGGCGTCCACCACTACCAGGAAGTTTTGGCCGTGGAAGGGACCGGCGAAATCGATGTGGAGGCGAGACCATGGGCCTCTCGGAGCCTCCCACTCACGAGCAGGCCCGGCTGGGGGGTTGGGCCTGGATAATTGACAGGTCGTGCAGCGGCCCACATGGGCCGCTATTTCTGTGTCCAGCAAGGGCCACCAGACATAGCTACGGGCCAATGCCTTCATTCGTGCTATGCCCGGGTGGTCCTTGTGGAGCAGATCCAGAACCAGTGGCCGGAGTGCGGTGGGGATCAGCACCCGATCCCCCCAGATGAGACAACCCCCGTGGAGGGAGATCTCAGCCTGGCGATTTTTAAAGGGCTGGAAGCCCTCTGCCACTTTGTCTGCTGGCCATCCCCTTAGAACCCAGGAAGAGACCTGGGACAAGATCGGATCGGCCTTCGTGTGGGCCGCCACGTCCGCGGCAGAGAGTGGGAACCCGGAGGCGGCAATGGAGAGGACTGAGAGAGAGGGCACGGGGGCGGTGTCCGTCTCCGGGAGTGGGCAACGGCTGAGGGCATCTGCATGCCCTAGCTGTTTGCCTGGACGGTACAGCAACGTATAAGAATACGCTGCGAGGAACTCCGTCCAGCGAGTCATGCGGGGGGATAAAATGGAGGGGGTCGGCTTGTCCCCCGCCAAAAGCCCAAGGAGTGGCTTATGGTCGGTGACAAGGGTAAAGTGCCGACCGTAGAGGTAATCGTGGAACCTCTTAATCCCGGACACTGCAGCCAGAGCCTCCTTGTCGATCTGGCTGTAATTGCGCTCCGCCGAGGAGAGTGTCCGAGAATAAAAGGCCACAGGGGCTTCTGAGCCATTAGGGAGGATATGGCTCAGGACAGCCCCTACTCCAAATGGGGAGGCGTCACACGCCAACGTCAGAGGCAACCCATCATGATATTGAATGAGGACTGCCGATGACGTCAGCGTCTCTTTGACAGCCGCGAACGCATGCGCTTCGCGGCTTCCCCAGTGCCAGGCCGCGGATCGGTCGAGCAACCGATGCAGCGGCTCGGCTAGTGACGCCTTGTGAGGAATAAAGGGGGCGTAAAAATTGAGCAGCCCTAGGAACGCCTGTAGCTCCGCCCTGGAGGTGGGAGCAGGGGCGTTCCTAATGGCGGCAATCTTAGAGGGTGTAGGGTGAATGCCTTGGGCATCTATTAAGAAGCCCAAGAATTCTACCCTAGGGACAGCAAATGAGCATTTGCTGCTTTTTAATTTTAATCCCGCGCCCCTGAAACGACAGAGGACCTTCCTTAATACTTCGATGAGTTCTGAGCGGCTTGTAGCAGCGATCAGAACGTCATCGAAATATGGCACTACCCCCGGAAGTCCATGGAGCAGGCGCTCCATGAGACTTTGGAAGATCCCCGGGGCCACGGATACGCCGAATTGTAGGCGGCGACAACGAAAAGCCCCACGATGAGTGACGATGGTCTGGGCAGCCGCCGCATCGTCATCCACCGGGAGCTGTTGATAGGCTTGCGCCATATCCAGTTTAGCAAATATGCAACCCTGCCCCAGGGAATGGAGCAGGTGTTGCACAACAGGGACTGGATAGGGGTTTGCCTGAAGGGCCAAGTTGATCGTCGACTTGTAGTCGGCGCAGATTCTCACCGAGCCATCCGGCTTGACCGGAAGAACTATGGGAGTCTCCCATGGAGCATGATCGACTGGCTCGATGACACCCTGCGCCAATAATTTGTCAAGTTCGGCGTCAACCTTGGCCCTTAAGGCAAAAGGCACCCTGCGGGCTTTCAGCCTAATAGGAGCAATCTGAGGATCTAAGCTAAGGGAGATGGGGGTTCCCTTATAACACCCCAGCTGTCCATCAAACACATCAGAGAACTCCTGCAGGACGTCCTCAATTGTCGCAGTTTTCACTTGGTGGACCCCCCCAATGGACAGTCCCAGTGTCTTAAACCAATCAAGGCCAAGAAGAGCCGGCAAATTGTGTTTTACAATTATGATTGGCAGCTCTCCCTTGAAATTGCCATATCTAACAGGGATAGGGAAGGATCCCAGAACAGGGATCAACTTCCCTTGGTAGTCCCTTAAGAGTACCCGGGATGGGGCTAACTTATTTTGGGAAACTGTAGGGCAGAGGTTTGAGAACATGTCCCAAGATAATAATGATCGGGAGGAGCCGGAGTCCACCTCCATCTGGCAAGGCTGACCTGCCAGGTGGACATTGGCCTTGATCTTGCGGTTGCCTGAGGAGGCCTGGTTGATGGAAGTCTCCACTTCCTGCGGCTCGGAAACAGTGTGGCAGTCATCTCCTCTGCGAGCTGGTCTCTGCTGGCGGCGCTGTTGCTGTTGCTGCTTGGTCCTCTCAGAAGATTGGAAGAAGGCAGGGGCCGGCAAGGAGGCTCGGCACACTTGGGCGATGTGCCCCTGCCTCTGACAGCGGTGGCAGATTGCATTTTTGAATTGGCACGTTTGGCGGTCGTGGCGGCCTCCGCAGCTAAGGCAAGGCACCCTGGCGTTTTGCGGTGTGGCTGTGGATTTGGCAGGTGGCTTCCGCCGTGGTTGTGCGCGGACTTGATCGATGTTGTCTGGCTCCCGGTCCTCACAAGGGATTATATCATCATAGTCAATGTCATGCACTTGTGAGGCCGGTGCCGGGTTAGTTGACAGCTGTAGCCGTTCCAAATCGGCGGTCGATTGCTCCGAGAGCTCAGCTGCTCTGGCGATCTCGACTGCTTGGAGCAGCGTAATGTCATGGTGGCGGAACATGCGGCTTCTTAAGTGTACATCCCGCACACCGCACACAAACTGCTCGACTAGGTTTTCTTCTAGGTTCGAAAAATCGCACTGGGCCGCCACAGTGCGCAGGGCTTCTAAAAATTGACTGATAGTCTCCCCCGGCTTCTGTACCCGCCTCCTGAATGCGAAACTGCGGGCAATTTTGGATGGCGTTGGGGCATAGTGCCCCTTTAATTTGGCCATCAAGTTGTCCCAGCCCAATTTGTATGCGGGTCTGGGAGCAGCCATGGCTCTGGCTGAGGCAAACATTGAGGGTTCGCAGCATGATAAGAAAAAGCTGCACTTCTCCTCATCCGTTTGAGCCTGATTTTTAGTTGCGATTAAATATGTTTCAAAGCGCTCCATGAATCCTTCCCAGGATTCGCCGGCGGAGCCGAAAGGAGCGAAAGGCGGCAATGAATTCATACTGGCTAAACTGACTTGTGAGGAGCGGATGGACTGAAGTCGTGACAGGAAAAATTTTCCTCAGCGTTCGGTGCTGGCGCGGACAGCGACTTACAGCAGCTAGCTGGAATAAACTCTCTGTCTTTAAACCTAGGCTTGCGTGGAATCGCCGAATCCCACCCTCGTCGCCAGTTTTAAGTATTGACGGAGGGACAACGCACAGCCAGGGTTTCAAACAAGAAGAACTCTTTATTCGGTTGAAGGCGATTCCAGGGACGGAAAACTCCCGCCAAGGTATTTATATTCTTGTTTAACCAATCACTGGCCGGGGACGCGACAGCAACTGCTGACGTCAGTCCCTCGGCCAATCAACAATAACAGTGCGTCGGCAACACCCTCTGGAGCTCTCAGCCAATCAGAGAGCTCAGAGGATGTTACTGACAGTCAGAACAATTAACCAATATTTAACACCTACCCCTACTACAGAAGTAGTGATCCAACTCTCACAAACAGGTTCTACAGTCAGGTTTTTCTGCCTCCATTTTCTTTTTTCCCTATTTACTACCTCAGTCTTTGCCAAAAACATTTTATGCACACTCATAAATCATGTTCAGGAAGTAGGCTGCATTTCATAAAGGGAATAATTTCAACAACCACAAAATTTGAAATTTGGCAATAGAGATTTGGGGAGAGTCTTTTCCCCCAGCATACATTACACACAGCTTTCATATAAGCTCTGTAATTAGTTTGGTCTGGGGTCTTTTTTTTCACAGTCTACTGGTTGCAAATAATTAGAGACCTAATTCAAAACTCATTGCTGTCTGTGGAAAAATTTTCCACTGGCTACTAGACGCTGAAATACAATAACTCCATAACACATCAAATTTTGGCAGAAGTAGCTGGACACTCAGCATAGGTTTAGAGCCAATCCTGGAAGCTGACATAGATCATGGAATATGTCCAATGTTCTTCTCTAAGAAATAAATTACATGGACAAACTGAGATAAAGAATGATAAGGACAACAATCATTAGTGTAATAATATTATATGTAGCAAGGTTCCAACCTACTATACACTTTTCTAGAACATGGCTTTATCATCATTAGGTAAGGAGTGCAATAGAAAGGATGATGATGATTTCATTCTTTTCCCATTTTCTTAATGCCATTTACTGACATACAGAATTCTTGCTTTTGACAGATCAATCCTCAGTAAGCTGATATCAGGAGATTTGCCATCTAGAACACAGGTGTCAAACTTTCAGCTTTACACTGCTGTCATGTGATGTTTTTTTTCCCTTTGCAGAGCTGGGATGGGCATGGCCTGTTTGTCACAGGCCACCAGTTTGACACCCCTGATCTAGAACAAATGAGCAGAAGAGAAAAAATTAAAAGCATTATCTACTCTCAGTCAACCTCATTCACAAAAATGAGAACAAGAGATGCTTCCTCTTCTTGACCTTTGGAAAAATAAAACTATAATTTAAATGTCAGTCTCTCAAATTACTCTGTTTTAGTTATTAAAAAGAAGTTACAAGTGATAAAATGTGTTAATCTACCCAACACTTTAAAAGATATTTCATGCTTCCATAAATTAAAATTTTGCACAAAATATTTTCAGGATTTAATTAGAATTTAGCCACAGCTTCAAACTCATCTATTACATCATTTTCCAAGCAACAAGTACATTCTTTTCAGACTGCATTACATTGAAATGCTTAGAAAACTTGCTTACAGGTGTTGGTTTCATAGAGGCTGATCACCAGGAAGAAATTCATTGGTTTAACTGGCTGTGTTCCTCTGAAAGCTACTTGTTTAAGAAGTGTCCCATGGCATTCATTGAGCAGTAATGTCTCACTATACCCACTCCCACCCGCCCAAAAAAGGAATTTCTGATTTGCAATGGGCCTCGGGAGAAAGAGAGTAGAAACACAAGGGAACTGTCATTAGACAAGCATTTATTGTCACTGCCGTTTTAAGTATGAGGTTAAATTCAGGCTTTCTTTGCGTCAGCATCCTGACAGGCTCAGAGGACGATGATATGATTGGTCAAAAGCACACCATGGAAGTCCTCCATTTGTTCATTTTATATCCCCCAGGTCTTAGCATTCAACTGTGAATTCTTTGTATAACATGCTTAATTGGGCTGATTTGTGGGAATAAGTAGCAATTACAACAGCTTGACAAAAGATGGAGGATGGGCACTCAGCTGTGCAGGAGGGGGAAATTAATTGAATTTTTACTTCTTTTTTTTTGGAAAGGCTCTCACCTTCTCTCAGCACATGCTGGCCTTGCTACAGCATTTCATTTTCTTTGTAGTGTAGTAGATCCCTCTAAGAGAATTGCTGCTAACTGATAGGCTTTTCTCTTATTGTCATTCTTAAGATAATACCTTCTCCTTATTAGGTCCTTCTTACTCACTGCATTATCAAAATTAAACTGGCAAAAAATATAATGGGCACATTAACAATCATAGACAGAGAGCACAAAATGAAGAATTCATAATTGATATTAATAACAGAATCCAAATAATGCTACAACATTAATGGTTTTGGAACTGACTACTATATTAGATTAGCATCAAACTAACCATCATGCATGCTTATCTTCACAACCCATCATTCCATTTCTGGGTGGGTCACATTGTGCAGACTAAGAGTAAGAACTAATAAGCAAAAAAAGTGGGGGCTGGAAGCAAGTTATAAGGGAGGAGGGAAAACAAACATAGCTAAAACTAATGTGTAATAAGATCATCTAACATACTGCTTCATATTTTTCTATTCTGATAACCCATGTGCTGTTTCAAGTACTGCCTTTTGTTCTTAAACTTCTTGTTTTTCTGTTATAGAGCGCTCATTAACTCCATCAGATAATGACTTTCTAAGCCTCCTCTTTTTTTTGACCCATTCACTTTTCCTTCTTACATGTGCTTTGCATATTTTATCTTACTGTAGTTCTACTTTCACATTGTTTCTTTTTTTCTTTGTTCCTTTTTTTTCTTTTTTCTTAAGATCCATTCCTGACACCCAAAAATAATAGGTTGTCCCACATTTAGAAGTTTACAACCTGCTTTCCACTTTAATTAATTCCTTCAATCTTTCATCAAAAATGAATCAGTTATACATTTTGTATTCCTTCCTTTTCCACATGTGTATATGATGAATAGCATTAAAGATTTGAATATTTGAAATAAAAGTATCAACAGCTACTTTTCCAAGTCATGATTCTTGTTCATTCCTGGGCCTTCAAATAACCCGGTCAATTATTCTCATCCATCCATTAAAGTCTCTTAACAGAATATTTTTCCACCAATTCATTTATTTAGAATGTTGCATTGTTTGTTTCAAAAATCATTTTCCATTGTCAAGCACCACTGGAGTACAGGCAATAATCACAGTCTGAGTTTTGCTATTCAGAAGTTCAACATAAAGAAATTGAAGATTTCTGCATTCTGGTATGTAGGAAAGTAAAATACAACTAAAGAAAATCCCTTAATAATAAGAATTGAACCATTGTGCAAATAGTGATGCCTCTCTTTCACTGGACATATTCAAGCAGGAATTAGAAAACCATCTCTCTGGGATTCTTTCATTTGAATTGAGCAGTAGGCTGTTCCAAACAGCCTCTTTCATCTTTGTGATTCTATGTAACCTGTGGCTGCTAGAACATAACTTCTCAAATTAACAGGACAACTTCTCAAATTAACATTTAATGTTCCTTTGAAATGTGTTTGAATATTAGTAGGTCAGATTGGTAGTTAGACTGTTGGTTTGAACTCTGAGCTTGGCAATTTGGTTGCAAACATTTCATCACCATTCGAAGAGACATCATCAATGCTCTCCTGTCAGAACAAAGGTCTTTAGATACCTTTTTATGAGATGCAAATTAGTCTGAATGTTGTTTGTTTGGATATTTCTGAGTCATTGGTTTGGTTTCAGACTCTTTGATTGGCTGGCTGTTGTTGCTGGGCTATAGTTAAGTAATGTCTGTGTGATGCAGATTAGGATGTTCCTTTTTTTGGATCAGATAAATAAAATTCTAACTTCAGAACCATGGCCAATAGAGCACTAAACTTTGTTCTTCACTAAATGTGGGCCAAATTCACATCTCAGATTGTGAGATATGCACATGTGTATTTTTTTTCTTTCCTACCTATATTCTTTTTCTGTCTGATATACCTAACTCTACCTGGCTAAAACACTCAATATGGATTCCTTATGCTAAGGTGTTCTGAGCTCATACTTGGCAAAGTAAAAACAGTACAATGACTACAATCTGTAATATCAAGATGAATTTCAGTACAGAACAGAACTTATTTTCACTGATTGTAGCATTTCAGGTAAATTTGTATAAAAATATTAATGTTAATAATATTTTGCAGAATACATAAATGTTCATTTACATACTTCAGGTTAAGCATTGTGGTTATTTAGATAGAAAGTGCTAGAGAGAGATATGTTTGCCACTGTGACTCAAATTATACATGAAACAATTCTGCATGCTGTCCTTAAGCACCCTATAATTTATTGCTAATGAAGGGCTAGAGTATTTTCCCAGCTTTCTCAGATCAGGTGCTATTGAGAACAAAGACCAAAATGGGTTTATTGAAATATTTATTTAGAAAGATGTTCCTGGAATTAACTTTTTCTAACTAGCTATTCAAACAGGATTAAAGGGATTATCCAGAAGAATGGAGACACGCTGCATATTATAAATACATATGTTGAATTTAATTAATATGTTCAGATATGAATATAAGATATGTCCCATTTTTCCAGAATACTCTATAATTACTTTATATTTAAATAATAGGGGAAAAAACCTCCATGAATTGTTAATAGAGGATGGATTCGGGTAAAGCCAAAAATCATCTGGCCAATATGATACTTAACATAGCATATTTTCTATTTATAAGCATAACGTATCAAATGTGGAATCTTACACTTGGGGAAAAGGCTGTGCTCAGTGAGATTTTTAAAACATTTAAAACAAAAGTTTAATTACAGGGTGCTAGAGAGGGCTCGGGGAAGGCAATTAAAAAGTAGAAGCCTTGTTTGTAATTTAATGAATATTTGAAGGATAAAGTTGAATAGTCAACATGTTTAAGCAGGCAAGTACCGTACAAAAATAAAGTAGAGTACAGTTGATTCTTTCTGACACATGACAGCATAAATAGGGTACATTTCTTCTATATTTACCTTGTTATAAGGGGCTATTTTTAATGCACAATTTTCAACTCCATTATTATTCTTCTCTGCTTATTTTTTTCTTGCATATTACATGACATAACAGAACACTGTATGTGGGAGGTAAATGTAAGAATGTTTAATGGGAAAAAAGAATACAGAACTTAAATGAGTTCAAGGAACTAAGACTGGTATTAATTGAGCAAGAGCAATCATAGGGGTACAAATGAGTCTTCATTTATTTAATTACATGTCCTTGGAGTTTATGTCTAGTTCTAATTTCTTATGCCACTAAACTGAGCCTTTGCAGATTTAGGTGTGCCATGTAAATTCAAATCATGTCACTTGGGATATCAACTAATACACATCAAGTTTTTGAATACACCCACTATGAATAAGACTACCTACTCCAATGAGCAAATTGTAATTGTTTTAGTTGTAGTAACATTTTTGTTTATGCCAGCAAAAATAATACAAGCATTCTCTACCATGTTGCACTAAGTTGCTCATCGCTGAACAACTGTTCACTGATTAACTGATCTCAGTGGTATTCTAAGAGACTTAAAAATCAATGAACTTAGAAAGGAACTCTGAACAATATTTTAGTTTGAAAGCAGAACATGACAGTTTTAATTCATTGGCCTGATTTAATTATCTCTTACCTATTTATAAAGGTGTGGCTATGCTAAGAGCCAAGGTGGCGCAGTGGTTAAATGCAGCACTGCAGGCTACTGCTAGATCAGCAGGTCAGCGGTTCAAATCTCACCGGCTCAGGGTTGACTCAGCCTTCCATCCTTCCGAGGTGGGTAAAATGAGGACCCAGATTGTTGGGGGCAATATGCTGACTCTCTGTAAACCGCTTAGAGAGGCCTGAAAGGCCTATGAAGCGGTATATAAGTCTACTGCTATCTACTGCTATTGCTATGTGAATTAAAGCTGAAGGTGAGAAAGCAAGAAAAATATTGCTGTGGTTAAATGTTTACATTAAAGGTTGCATCCTTAATTGGTGGCAGAAATCATTACATGATTGGATTAATGATTGTCTAATCAGCTGGTTGAAGCAGAGGTTGGGTGAGGCAGGCAATCTGGATGTGGCACATGGGCTATGGGAAAGCTGAGACTTGGTGGGCCAGAGCACGCGGGTGGCTGCAGGAGGATCATCTTCATGTGACTGCCCTGGACAGTTCATGTGACTGCAGACAGAGGCAGAGAGGCTCCACATGGGCTGCAGGCAAGGTGAGAGATGTGAAGACGAGCATCCTGTGGACGTCCACCTGGTCTGACCCACCATCTCTCAGCTTCTCCGTAGCCTACATGGCACATCTGGATTGCATGCCCCTCCCCGCATCTCTTCTTACATCTGCTGCCGGTACTGCCATGTGAAGACAATCCTACCATAGCCGTCCCCTTATTCCAGCCCACTGATTCTTGGATTTCTCATGGTCCATGCAGCACATGTGGATTCCATACCTCTCCCCCTGCCTCTGCCTGCTGTGGAGTCTGAGGTGTCTGAGACTTAATGATTAAAACCATCCCATATTTGCTCAAGAACCTCTCTAATTAGTGTTGCTGAGATGCTAATGCTGATAGTTTTTCACTTGCAGAGTTTTCTGGGTTTCTGGGATAACCAAATCACGGCAGTCACTTCCATTAGTAACATTCTAATCGTGCTCCCCTCTCTCAAATAAACTCTTTTGCTTGGAAATGTGCTGTTATATCACATGACTAATAGAATATAGTAACCCTAAAACTTCCTGACTCATCAAATAATTGCCTGGTGTCAAGTAGATATGGAGCAAATTTGTTTAGTTAACATTTGAATGCAAATATATCCAAATTTGCATTTTCAAATCATTACACAATTTGAATCTCTTTGAAATTCAGAACTCAAAAACTTAATGCATATTCTTAAAACATTTCCATGAAGATCATATATATTCATGAAAGTTATTGCTTGCCAAAACAATTATTTTCATTAGAAAAAATGACAGCTAAAACAAACATGGGAAAAAGATGCACACATTTTTTTTACATACTATAGAAATAAACAAGCCAATTTTATGAATGTAAACATTTTTTTAAATGAAAGGGAGCAAAAGTTGCAGACTCATGCATTCATGATTGAAGGACAAATACTGACTGCCATGTAAACAAAATCAATCATACTACTTCTGAGTTCTGATATAAAGTTAATTTCATGTAAAAATATAGGCTCTACTGTCACATCTTTAAAGATAGAAGGAAGAGCTGAAATTAGAATTCATTAGAAAATGAGTTATACAATATCCAAGATGATCTCACCAGACTACTTTCTAAGCACAGGTTCCTTAACACTTTTGTTGGGATACTTATATGGAATTCTTATCTGGCTGGCTGCTTTATCCTGAAGAACACAGGGAGTGTGTGCCAAGAGTATACCAGGGTCAACCAAGGAATGAAGATCACCCCAGCTGTGCACCTGATATTGGACTGCAGCAATATAGGAGGATGCTGGACCCAAATGATAATTATAGCAAACTCATCATTCCATATTGTGCCAGAAAAGGCAACTTCATTGTGCAAAGTGAGCCAAGAGTCTTACATTATTAAATAATAATACTTTGGACACTTTCGAAGAAGACTTAGCTCTCTGGAAGGGTCTATAAGGTTGGGTAAAGAAATGACCAGCTGCAAGGTGGATGGGCTCAGTTACAATGATGATGGGTGCACTATTTGAAGAACTAAAGAACTTGGTGAAGAACAAATTATCTTGGAGAAAAAAATCTATATGGCTGCCATGATGACACTTAATCATATTGGATTTATATCCTTGTTGCCTATTTCTGTTCTACAGATTTCTCTTTCACCAAAACAAGATTCCATGTAATTACCTCAAGCTTCCTATTGTTTCAAAGTAATCAAACCATATTAATTTTATGGAGTCTTAACAATCTATTGAATTGTCACTGCATCAAAATACTTGATCAAATCCTGGGAATAAAATACTACCAAGCTTCTTGTGACTCAATCTGTTTATCTTCTAATAACATCTAAACATTACACAGGAGATGCGGTGGCTCAGAGGCTAAGACGCTAAGACACTGTCGATCAGAAAGATTGGCAGTTTGGCGGTTTGAATCCCTAGCCGTATAATGGAGTGAGCTCCCGTTACTTGTCCTGGCTTCCGCCAACCTAGCAGTTCAAAAGCATATAAAAATCATGCCGGCCATATGACCACAGAGATGTCTTTGGACAGCGCTGGCTCTTCAGCTTTGTAACGGAGATGAGCACCACCCCCTACAGTCGGGAATGACTAACAGATATGTGTGATGGGAACCTTTACCTTTAACATATAAATACTTTACATTTAGATTGCATCTAAATAATTCAATGTTGAAGCTTTTTATATGGTAAACTCATTGCTCATGAAATTTCAATACATTTAAAGTTGTCTAAAATAAAAATCTCAGGTAGATGGTTTGCAGCTGATGTCTACATCAAACAAGCTGACTAATTCTGAGATGGTGGGAGTAAATTTCTTTCTCAAATAAAAAGACCTCATATTGCACTTGCCAAGTTTTAAGCCAAAGAGAATTCTAGCCTTGAGATATAAATTCAGCAAATAGGAGGTCTGTAATGGAATCACTGACAAGAACTTTCAGTATAACATTGCAAAAGCATTGCTGCAATAAAATGGAATGACCTGTGTGATAAAATGTGTAATCTTTTGAGTGAGATGTGCCCTAATAATTCAGAAGAAGAGAATGTATATGATTCAAAACCTTTCTCCTAGCAACCTATTATGACCCATTTATGAAATTCACTACCACTCTCAGCTGCTCTAAAACTCTCTTTTCTGTATTGTCAAGCTGATGAAAAGGACTTTAAAAAAAGAAGAAGAAGCAGCTCTAATTTACGACAAGCTGCATTCTAGCAAAAAAGTGTTTTTCAAAATGTAAAGGCATTGAAGCAGAAGA
This sequence comes from Thamnophis sirtalis, assembly GCF_051295495.1. NCBI lineage: Eukaryota > Metazoa > Chordata > Lepidosauria > Squamata > Natricidae > Thamnophis > Thamnophis sirtalis. The sequence goes on along the minus strand of NW_028261381.1, from coordinate 118,035,259 downwards.
TTCAGAGACAGTACAATTCCACCTCCCAAACTCAAAATATCAACATGCACATTTCTAGATGAAACTGGATTGCAATCGTTACCATAAAAATAGAAACAGACTGATGTGGTGCCCATCTAATGAAATGTTAACACAATGGGTCAATGATAAGCCAATAGTTCATGAATATCTCCAGAACCTTCTAAAAAAAACACTTGTTAGTACCTAACACAATCTCTCTAGTCAGTGTGTTCTCTGATTAACTATGCATCATGTAATTCATTGACCTGGTCCTTTAATTTCATTGGATGACCCTGACATTTAACAGGGAGGAAATCTTTTTGCTCCGTGCATATTCAATCCTTGCATGCTTTTATATAATTTATCCCCTTGTCTACCTTATTTGAAGTTAAGAGCCCTTTTGGTGTAGTCTTTCATTATATGGAAACTGCTTTAGCCCACCAATATTTTTGGTTGCCATCTTTTGTATTATCTCCTTTTTTGACAGGTGGTATTCAGAACCATGCATAGCATTTCAAGTGCAGTCCCAATATCAATAGCAGCCCCAAGTCACATTGCTGACACCAGTGATGTAGAAATTTGATCAACAAATAAATAAATAAAATCCCCCAGAAATCATTTCCACTTTGCATATTTCTTCAGGTCACTTTATTTTTATGGTTTCCCTGAGTTTTCCATTGCAGAAACAACATTAGTTGGATACTACCCCTAGTTCCAAAACAAAAAAGAGATAACCGAAAATAAATTTAATTGCAATTCCTACATGCTAAGAATGTTCCAATTAAGAAAGAAGTTAAGGATTAAGTAAGATCAATAACAGAAGAAATCAGAAGCCTGCAAAAAACCAAAAGCACCAAATGGGATACAGATAGCACCTTTAGGCAAAATCTTCCACCTAAAACAAATAGAGGGCAATATACATAAATAATGGGTAGAAATTCAATCAAAACATCATAGCCACATTTTGGTCATTTTACCTTACCTGCCATATATCCCAGGAGTTTTACAGATCAATTTTTTAGCCCTGATTGTCAGGTTGAATCATTTCACCCTTCAAATGAATCCAGTTTGGAATACTGGATTGTCCTTCCCCAAAAAATCTATCTGTCTGTCTGTCTGTCTGTCTGTCTTTCCTTCTTTCTTTCTTTCCTTCCTCCCTCTCTCCTTCTTTCTTTCTTTCTTTCTTTCCTTCCTCCATCCATCCTTCCCTCCTTCTTTCTTTCTTTCTTTCTCTCTCCTCTCCCTTTTTCTTTCTTTCCTCCCACCTTCTCCCTTCTCTCTTTCTCTCCCTCCCTCCTTCCTTTCTTTCCTCTCTCTCTCTCTCTCTCTCTTGGATAATTTTTTTTAAAAAACCAAAGAATCATAACCTTGAAATGTTTTTTTGTTAAAAGCAAAAAAGATGAATTTATGTTCTCTCCTGGCCTCTCCTTCTTGCACCCTTCAAGGTGGAAGCACAAAGTGCAGTCAGTGTGATTTTTACAATTTACTCCTATGGAACTTTGACCAGAGAAGTCACATTAGCTTTCATCAAGACCTATGGGCTACTTCCCTAGGCTATGGCCTCAGGCAGTGCTCAGGGCTAAGAACATTTGCAACTCGGGGAGTGAGGATTGGAAAATAAATAAATAACATTGTGTTTGGAAAAGCTGATGGAATTATATATGCTTCTTCTGCTAACAAGTGCAAAACAAAATGAAACAACTCAACTCCATTTTCCTTTCCATGTCTTCTACTTGTGACTGATGACTGAGGCTGTACGGCCTACCAATATGCTAATTATTAGAACTCTGTTGTGACCTACTTAACAGCTGCCAGAGTTTCCCATAACATGTCAAGTCGAATCCAGGCTGAGAAGTGCAAACTCTGTCTACCTCTGTCTACAGAGGTTGGATGGAGGAAGGAGGGGGAGAAAAAAAACAAGCAAATGGAAGAAAGGCTGGGTCAAGTTCACTTGTTAATTCTGGGCTTTTGTGACACAGAAACATGTTTGCCACGATGTAGTGCCAAAAGGGCCAACATGACTTCTCATGTAAAGAGATTCCCACAGTACATGAAAGGAACTGTCTCCGGCTGTGCTTTTACAGACTCAAGGGATCTTCAAGCAGATTCATTAAGCCACTTTATTTTCTTTGCCCAGTCCTATTGTGCACATTAATGCAAACATAAACCACTTTCAAAACAGTTTCCATTGAAATGGATGGTAGTTGAGTAAAAACATTTAGGGACTGTGACTTTAGATTTTAAAAACTGAATTCCTGTTTTAATCAACTTTACAGTCTTCCATTTATAGACATATCAATCTTCTCAGAACAATAGCAAAACCTCATTTTTTTATACATGATATAACTACTGACTGGTGTGGTAATTTTATTTCAAGGATCAGGGATATTATTAAAATTTGGAAACACCTGGTTTGGATGACTCTTCCACAGACAGGTACACCTTCCTGTCCTCTGATAGTGCCATTTTTTTCTGCTGGGCCATCCACCCTCAATTTTTCTAATATTTTGCAACTTTTCCATATAACATTTCAATTATGTTTCACAGCATTTTTACAAGCAGCATGCTTTATGCAATTTAACACAGACTGAAAAATGATGTAATATGGGGGGGGGGGGGAATGAACAACAGCAAACGGGACTGAACTGACTAGATAAGTACCCAGATATAACCATATACGACTACCAAAAAAGGAAAAATCTATAAATGAAAACAAGGAAGAAAACATTTAAATGAAATATGGATATAATAATTTATATGTGAGGATATATTTTTAAAATACTGAACAGAACTCACACAAAATTGTGTGTTTGTGTGTGTATATCATCATAATATTTAAAAAAGCCAGATGATCTTTGTTAAATTTTTTGCCCATGTATTATCTGATAACTTGCTCAACAGCAAGACCTGTTCTCTTTACTTTTATTTTTAAACTGGACTTAGTTTGATCATTTCCTCAAATATATGATGTCTACAAATAGAACAATGCCAAATACCAACCCTTCAAGTAGAAAATTTTCTTCTGGAAGACCCATGGCTACCTTGTCAGATGACAAAATAATGAGTCCCGGCTATTTCATATAGCAATAAATTGAAAGATGGTATATAAAACACAGCTCTGTAGAAATTTATAGCACAAATACAGATAGCATTGCACTATTTCAACCTATTCTTTCTGAGAAGTACATGGCAGAAAAGATGAGGGTTTCTGAATCATGGTACCTTCAACCCTCAGCTCAGTTAAACAAGTATGGCTGATGGTGATGGAATACATGCAAAGAAAACCAAGATTACTTTCCTACCTTTCTCCTAGAAGATAAATATCATTAAATAGGTACTTTCCCTTTCGCACATCTTGGATATGGATCCTATAGGGGAAAAATATAGAACAATGAACATTGTAAGGATGTAAAGAAGCATAATAGGCAGAGATGGTATTCAGCAGGTTCTGACCAGTTCTGGAGAACCTGTAGTGGAACTTTTGAGTAGGTTGGAGAACCGATAAATACTGACTGGCCCCACCCCTATCTATTCTCTGCCTTCCAAGTCCCAGCTGATTGGAGGAAATGGGGATTTTGCAATAACCTTCCCCTGAAATGTGGTGGGAATGGAGATTTTACAGTATCCTTCCCCTGCCACAGCCACCATGCCATGCCGACCATGCCATGCCACGCCTGCCATACCCACAGAACTGGTAGTATAAAAAATTTGAACCCCAGCACTAATCATAGGGCTATAGGGGACACAAGTGATAAAACATATTCTATTACACAAAGTAAGCTCTCTGGTGTACTGTACTTCTGTTTGCTGTTGTGATACAAGTATGAAAACTTAGAGCTTGCTAGATAATTCCCTAAACTTTTAACTGAGCAGGTGTTTTATCCCATAACTATCCAAATCTCTTGACCACTGTTTGAAAAAAACATTACAAACAAATTGTCTTTGCTTCCACTTCTTTTGAAGTTGTTTGCAAACAAATATAGACAATAGCCAAGCTGTCATTTCTGAAAAGAAATTTAAAATGTTAGCATTCAGGTATTGAGTGTACAATAATGTATTGCAGGAACCCTCTACTGTTCTTCTGGTGTAAAGGCTTGTTCCACCATTGTGTGGAAAAATATTTAAGTAGCAGACTAAAGATTGTTGTTGTTAGTTATGAAGTCGTATCCAACCCATCACAACCCCATGGGCGACGTTCCTCCAGGCCTTCCTGTCCTTTACCATCCTCTGGAGTCTATTTAAGCTCACACCTACTGCTTCGGTAACTCCATCCAGCCACCTCCTTCTCTGTCACCCTCTTCTACTTTTGCTCTCAATCTTTCCCAGCATTAGACTCTTCCCCAATGAGACTAAAGATACATTGAGCTATATGTTTTGCAACTGCCTATTATTTTTAGGAAAATGCTAAATTCTAATATGCTGGGTGAAAATGTTTTCATCCAGCTCATTAGATATAGGTCTGAGTCTGAGGATGTGTCTGAACACAACACTGGCATGTTATCCAACATTCCTGTTAAAGGTATGCTCCAGGAAGGAAACGGAAAGCATGAAATAGTTTCACTTCCACATTTATGTATGGAAGCTACATATAAGAAATATCTAGAGAGGCTGAGTGACAAGGTTTTGAACCTGCAAACTGTTTTGCATGCATTCTTTTTCCTTTTCTCCAAGGAACTGAAAATTCTCTTGAGAATGAGAAGATAAATGTGATGGTGGGAAGTCTTCAGGATCTGAAGAACATATTTTTTCAATCACTTGTCAAACTGAAAGTGTTGCTGCATGAGCTATTTCTACTAGGAAGAATTTCCTCTGCAAGAAAATTAGGGGAATGGAAATTAAGCACATCTGGTGGTTATCAGGTTGGTGTAGAATTACAACAATGTTTAATGCCATGGTTCTGTTCCTTAGAAGTAAGTCCTACTGAAGTCAATTATACATACCCTGGTAAGTTGCTGGAAGGCTGCACACATAGTTTTCATCCTTTATTTCTTTTTCAGTTCGGTCTCTTCTGTTTTTTTCTGTTTCCCTTTTCACACTCTTATATTTAGATTAATGAGTTATTTCCATTAAAAAAATTGTTGCTGTTGTGTGTATGTATGTATATGTATGATATACATTTTAGACCATTGAGAATTTTAGAAAATTTTCGTTTGTGAGGCTGCAACATTTAAAAAAAAAAAAAATGAAGGACTGTCAAGTTTTTACACATTTAATCCACAGCTGGTAGGCTTCATTACCAGCTGATTTAAAATTGAATATTCATAGCAGAATAACAGAAGTTTCCTGCAATTATACTTATCTCATTTTGATGCTACAAGTATTGAACCATTTCTCTGCAGAAACCATCAGCCATTTGTGTTTATAATTGATTCCCTTTTCAAGAATTTAGGCCTAAAAATTGTTCTTGCAGTAAGTGTTTTTTTATTATGATCCTAACCATATGTTTACTTTTCTGTACTTAAAGGCATGTATCTACTTGATAAAATGATAATTGCAAGTGAAAAAGTATATAACATTGTGATGAAAGACCTGTGATTACCCTACTAAAATACATGTGCTAGTGTTTTTCAATAGTTATACTTTTCTAAGTATAAATATTTCACTGTGTAAATTGGTGTCTGCATTACCACAACACAGGAAAATTTGTATTATGATTTTGTAACTAATTATGATTCATACTTGAAATGGAAACTGTTTTTTCATTATCAGTATGACATCTGTCACCTTTTCTCCCCAGACATTAGAGATATAAAACTATTTTTGTTTGGACTTTCTCAAAAGATTTTTCTACTCCTTGTGTGTCCAATCACACTTGGCCAATAAAGAGTTATTCTGCTCTGTTCCGTTCCATATAAATTGTATGAATCACCATTTTAATAATTACCCCAAATGTTAATTATATTAACCTACAGCATGATAATTTTAATTATAAAGCTCCTTTTGCATTTTATATATATATATATATTATTCAAAGGAAGAAGAAAGCTGCCTTTATAAAAGGCCAATAAGTTAATGCATCAAATCTCTTCTGCTCCAAAAATTATTTTTTCTCGTGTGATAAATCAAGGACCCAATTAAGGGGTCCTGCATATAGCTAGTTACAAATGCAGTTTTTCACTTATATTAGTAAAATTATGGAAATAGTGAACATTTATTATGCATTGCAATACATTATTGTTTTTTTTACTGTATTACTTCCATCAAATCTAAAAGTTTTCTTTATAATTCTGATGATAATTCTTGATCTTTGCTGAAAGTACAGTATCAAAGTGGATCATATGAACCATTTTTGAATATAATAAGACTGGATATTATCTACAGTTATACTATAACCAGATGTGCTTTCAAATGTTAAAAGAAAATGAAAAAGAAGGCCAAGAAGAAGATGGCAACTTGGAAACATATTTCTGACTTTACTTCTACACTTTCTGTTTGCACACCATAGGACAATAAGTGTGTTCCAGCAAGATTGTAGTGTTTCCAATACTTTATTTTTAAACAATTGTCGCACAGTTCTAGAAACCAGATTTATAACAAATTCTTTATTTTACTTAGCATTATTTTTTCATTAGTTTTAGAAGAAAACTGCATCACTAGATTTATTATTGATTGAAAGCAGTGCAAAACAAATTAATTTTTCAGTAATACAACTATTAAAAGTATAGTTCTAAAGAAACAAAAGAGAAAATAGGAACAGAAAGTATGAGTCCTATATGAAAAGGTAGATTAATTACCCAAAAGAAAGATGACCTAAGAAAAGAGGATGTGGACATATGCTTTGAATAACATCTAAATAATTAGAATACCATAGAACTCTGTAATACTATATACTAATTAGGAAGCATTAAAAAGAACTTTTTTTACTGTGCAAAAAAAGGCTAAGAAAAATATTTCATAATTTATGGAGAGAGAAAATAATAGTTGGAAATAAAAATTTAAACAGAGTGATGAATAGTTAAACTAAAAATTGGGAAAACAGGGTGATTTTGATGAAAATAATGTTGCAGAGACATAAACAAGGATCACCCAGGATGTTGGTTAGAATTCAAAATAAAATTGATTAAATTGATTAATTTATTTTATATAAATAATGGTATGAAAGGAATACTAGTACCACTTTACACTACTGGTATGGACAGCATAAATCCAAGAAGAAAAAGTTTTGTGAATTTCTCAATAAAATGAAAAAGATGTAGATGCAAGAAAATAATACATCGATCTTGCTTGGAAGAAAGATAAAAGAATTATGCTACAAAGTACAATAGAAATTTGGTATTCTATTAATAAAAAATACGAAAAATGTTTAATGCTGTGAAAGTGTAAATGGAAATATTGCAAGCATATATGATACATATATATATTTATATATCAAACTTCTTAACCACCTATCTCCCTCAAAAAGAGGCTTTGGGCAGCATACAAATTAATAAATATAATAAAATATTAAAAACCAAATAATTTAGGATTAAAACGTATATAGATATAATGGGAGAAGTGTTAAAATATGGATGCAGTTTGCTTACAGCTCGCTTAAAGACTTATTTCACATCTGTGTATGAAGACTGCATGTATACCTGACAACTGAAAGAATAGCATTATTGTTTCCTATACAAAAGAGATAAGCAGCCAGATTTCTGTAAAGTGTGATTGGGAAGATGTTTAGCATAGTTCTGGTTGAGTCTATTCAAGAGTGACAATGAGAAAGAATGAAGAAATACAGTATAGTTTTATGCCAAGCAAGATTGAGGCCAAGTTATTTTTTTGCTTTTCAGATCATTGAAAAATGAAAGTAATATGGACTTGGACTTAATCTTCGTAAATGTCAACGTCCACAAGGCAGTGACCGTTGCATTGTGAAGGCCAAGGGCAGAACGTCACGGATTACAGAGTTGTTTATCCGTGTGTTGTCCAGCCATTGGATTCTCAGCTTGTTTCACGGTTCCGTCGCCACGGGAACCAACACTCCCCATTTATCCGGGCTTGTGACTGGCTATGGTTTTCCATAGGCTGGGTTAAAGTAATATGCATGATTTAGAAAGAAGTATGATTAAAGGAATGGGTTCTCAATAATTGGATGGTTTTTGAAATTGAAGAAAGATGAGAGATAGAGATGGTTGGTTGGATGGATGGATGGACGGACGGACAGACGGACAGACAGATAGACAGATGATATGCCATTCAATTGTTTTTGACAGCCCACTGTAGCTGAGTCCATCCACTTTCCTGCTAGTCATCATTTGTCTTTCTTTCTACACCTTTCTACACCTTTTCTACACCTTTCCTAGCATTAGAGCCTTTTCCAAAGAGCTGGATTATTGCATAATGTGTGGTCATTTGTGGCTTCAGTGAAAACTCTGGGTTTATTTGTCTAATTATCTATTTGTTTGTGTTCTTGGCTGTCTAGAGAATCCCCAGGAGTCTTATCCACCATCAAAGTTTAAAGTCATCAGTACTTTTCCTACCCAGCTTCCTTAAATTCTGACATTTGCTTCCATGGAGCAAGAAATATCATGGTTTGCACAGTTCTGATCTTTGTAGGCATATGGTGCAACACAAGGATCCATAATGTATTTATGGATAAATATACAAAGAATCGCCTAAGCTATTACTTGTTGAAATCATGTTCATTATATCTCTTTTTTTCATTCAAAGCTTATTATCCACTTTAATCTTCCATAACTGACAATCTTAATAGAGAATCTTCAACCTTATGTCTCATTAGTTACAGTATATAATATGAAAACTTGGCTTCATTAGCTAAAATACACAATTGACTTGGGTCATATGTTTTTTTCTTGACTGCTCCTTTCCCTTTTTTATGTAGGTATCATACAGACTATTTCAAAGGGAGAGGGGAAAGAGAAAAATCAATACATTTCCAATTTTAGAAAAACGATGACCACCACTCAATTGTGACATAAATCAATCATGAGATGAATGCTTTGTGAAAAACAAATAATCAAAATCAGTTAACAATTCATTTTTTCTGACAATGGTTGCAACAAGAATATTCATCCAACCTTTGTTTTTTTCTTTTCTTTTCTTTTTCCTCTCTTTGGGGATAGTTCATCCAGATCTGGAAAAACTTCAAACAATGTATGCAAGACACTTAGCATGTTTTAGGTACCACGTACTACCTGTGTGAAGAACGTTTTATGTTTTATTCAGTTGACAAGTAATACAACAGGCAAATCAAACGGATGCTTCATACAAATTCTGATTCCTTCAGAATAGAATTTGAGAGCAAGATTATTTATATTCCAACCACAGTAGTGCAAGCAGAATATTTAAACCTTATCTAATTATAAAGACTGATTACTTTATAACATAAAAAAGTGTGAGAGCTACCATAACAGGTCTAATAACAAAAAAAAAACCATTTTAAAATAAATTTATATAGAATAAGAGAATCCAAATAATGTCATTTAAAATTTGAATGGTTATGCAAAGCTTTCTCCCTTAATGTATACAGAGTGAACTGTATAAAAGCAGTGTTGAAAGGGTTCACTAAGATAATAGTGGAGAAAAGAAGGAATCACATATGACATTTGCAACAAATCCTAGTTATCATACAGGGTGCATGGGTTGTCAGGGATAGGTAGAACCTTTGGCAGAAGAACAAGTCAGTCTTTTTAGGCAGTTCATCTACCTTTGATCCCCACTTGACACTTAGCGTTCACCTGTGGTTCCCTAAAGCTGTTTGTGTGTGACAACAGTCATACATGGTGCAATAGGTTTCATGCCTAAAACAGGACTAGAATTCACATCTCCTGGTTTCTAGCTTGATGCCTTCACCAGTAGAATAAACTCCTTTGGGACATGTAGAAACAATGAAGGTTGTTGGTATTATGATGGTACCTGCACTAAGTACCATATTCCATTCACACATGCATAGAATCTCGCATGTCTAGCTGGCTAGACTATGTTTGAGTTCCAGAAGAATCTAGGCAGGAGGATTCATGGTGCCTCAGTCTCTTTGACATATCCAAAGGATTACAATTCCCATATGATTTTGTAACCTTTAATACAGGTTGATTATTCCATTAAATCTTGGCCAGTCTCATCTTGTTAGTTTTCCAGCAGAGTGTCAGTGATATCCAATTTACATGGCTATTATTTTTGTATATTTGTTTGTGGAACCATCTTTTTTTGTGAGAACTATGGTAAGTGCTGTCTTTGAAGGTGTCTTTCTCAAGTAGGCTACAGTAGACTACAGTATGTTTTTCCAGAACAATGTTTCTGCCTTCATACCCTGCTTTGAGTGCCCTATCTTTTATACATATCTAACCACAGAAATAGATTAGTAGATAAGCAGCACATTATCTTTATAGTAATAGCACTTAGATTTATATACTGCTTCACAATGCTTTATTGGTCTTCTCTAAGTGAATTACAGAGTCAGCATATTGCCCCCAATAATCTGGGTAATCCATTTGGAAGGATGGAAGGCTGCAACCTTGAGCCAATGAGCCAATGAGAATCGAACTGCCAAACTGCTGGCAGCTAGTAGTCAACAAAAGTAGCCTGCAATAGTGCATTGTAACCACTGCACCACTACAGCTCTATGTTATGACATTATGTAACAATTGCTAATGAAAATATGCTGCCATGAATATGGCTATATAGTGTATTGTTAGCATAATATGAAGTTTCCCCCCAAAATACTACAGTGACTGCATGATCTATAAAATTGCAAATTCTAGATGTGATCTCTTGATGAATTAATTTCATTTATTGATTTCATTATTAATAAGGCATGAAGAAACTTAATATTTTTTCATTTAGATCTTAAGTATATCGCTAAACTTATATATGTATTGTTAGGCAGTGAAGGAGAATAGAAGAATAGTAATGAAAGAAAAGGAGGAGAAAAAGAGAGATTGGGAATTATGACTATATGCATACCTTCAAAACATGCTATATTCAGTTCAATGTTTTAATAAGTTTCGTTTCTGTCACAAGTAATGAAATGTTAAGCTTGCCTACCATTACAAAACATACTGCCTTCTGAATATATTTCAAAACATAAACTGAATTTCCTTCTAACTGCAGTTGCTTTCATAATAGTATTTCCTTACATATTCAATATTGATTTACTTTTGATTTTTTTTTCATATAAACAGAATGAAGTGAAGGAAAACTGAAATCAGTCATACAATCTATGAACAACAACAGGCTCTGACTTGCAAACAGAGGCCTAAAATTGGCAGTGGGCTTAATATACTTGGCACATGTTTAAATATCCTTAGCATATTCTACTTCAGACTTGTTAAACGGATATGCTGTAATTGAGAGGCTTTTACTGACAGTGTTGAAGAACACTGCCAAAAGTTGTTCTGTATAGATGCAAAGAAAATACTCTTATGAAATGTCTTTTAGACAACTGGAATTAACTGCATGTAATCAAGGTGGGAACCAATACATATATTTAGATACCATTAGGACTGCTGTTCCAAAGGTGCTTTCTCCAGAGGCAACTGGACTTTCTGGTTTTTCTTTGAAGACATTTTGCTTCTCATCCAAGAAGCTTCTTCAGCTAAACAACTTCAAAGAAAAAAAACCAGAAAATCTAGTTGCTTCTTGAAAAAGCACCTTTAGGACAACCATGACCTGGATGACTGAGAATCTCCATAGACACTGTTAGAACTGCTTTTCTTTCCTCTATGCTGGACCTTAACTGCTATAATTCATAGTGTACATGGCAAGCAGCTGATTGGGAAATGTGGAAATTGAAGTCTAGCATCTACATAGGGCATTATAGAGTGAGGAAGAAAGTTTGATACAATCCAGAAGTGAAGCTTTAAGAGCTATAAGAATAAATCACAGCTAAGGTAAAATACTGTCCTTAATATGTGAGAACCTTTGACAGAGTTGTCAGGAATTCATTTTGTTATCTACTACAGGCAAACATCCCAAAGGTGCTTTTTCAGGAGGCAACTGGACTTTCCTGAAAAAGCTCTTTTGGGACAACCATGACCTGAAGGACTGAGAACCTCCACAGACTTACTATAGGCAAAGCACATGTTTGCCACTAAGGTAAGCTCTTTCAACTCTAGCAGCATTTCTTTTATTAGTATTGAATGTCTATTTGCCATGTAATTGTAACAATGCAATGTGTTTGTTTGTTATTTATGGGATGTATATAATCACCCATCCCAACATTGTGACTCTAGGTACCTGATTATGTTCCCCAAAAAACATATAGGACAAGATAATATCTTTTAAAAAACTATTAGAATGTAATCAAAGCCCCTAAAAGACATCTCACAGTCAAAATTCATATATGTCAGGCTCAACTAATAATCTGGTCCCAATGCTAAAATTCCTACTTGTTCAAAGCACATCAAAGTATAATAAAAGATTTTTCAACGAAAATTTTGTATACAGCCCCAAACAAGTCAACTATCAATAAAAAGGGAATAAATATTTAATAGAAGAAAATACTCAATGTGTAGTAGCCATGATGCAGTGTAAAGTTGTGCCTTGCTTTATCAGATAGGACGGTTTTAAAAACCTTTAACCCAGAGTTGGATAATGGTCAATATACGACCAACAACATGGCTTTCTATTGTCTGCATTTAATTAACTTTGTTAGCTGACAAAAGAAATAAATCATCTGTCAATTACATATACCACTTGCAAATCAATCAACAAAAGTCTATTTTGGCCATATACTGTAGTCTGCCTGCCACTGCCTGTAGCAGAACTGAGCAAAAGCTAAAAGCTTAATTTTCAGTCAGGAATCTCAATTTTCCCTGCACTTATGAAACTTGAATAATTATGACTTCATAAAGCCCTTTTTAAAAAGCATTTGTACAAACTTGCATTAGATCTTAAAATTAGGCATGATATCTTAAAATATGTCTATCTACTGCTTTTATATTACTTTGAATATGAAATGAGAATTTGAAACATGTTAAGGCCTACTATACCATTATTGTTCAAGTCAATTAAAAATGTGAAAAATTCATAACATAAAACAAAAGCACTTCACATGGAGTAATTCTCAAGTAATTGTTCATAAGTAACTGTGGGAAATTATATATATATATATATATATATATATATATATATATATATATATATATATATATATATATATATATATATATATATATATATATATATATATATATATATATATATATATATATATTCCACTAGATGATCCTAAAATATAACTCCCAACATCTTTCACTATTGATCAATTGGCCAGGATTCTTGGGAACTATAGTTCAGCAATATCTAGGCATTCACATATTATCCAACCTTGAAAAAAAATGCATGTTTCTATTGCCCAACAAAGAGATTAAATAGTTATCATCATCACTCTGGATAAAAATGGTAAGTTGAAGCATAGTGTTGTGAACTTCAGGTAAAGGTTTCTTTTCTTTCTTCCCTCCCTAAACCTTTAATGTAAGATTCCTTTGACAGACTCAAAATGAGACAATTTACAACATGTACTGTGGCTTGGGAGAAATGAAATATTAGAGTAACTAGAAAAGCCTTTGTAAATTAAATGAAGTCTTTGATTAATTACACATATCACTTACAATGATGTTGGCAACATTTGCACACTCACTCTCCTCAACAGAAAGTGTGGATAAATTCATTTTGTAGTATAAGTGGAGTGGCAGTTATGTGAAATAGTGATTGGATGGATTTCATTCACAGATCAAAGAAGGGGGAAATTAACCAACACAGTAAATTGATTATTTCATGGGTGACATAACCAAGACATGCTTTATCTTAATAAAAAGCAACATCCCTCTAGTTCTTAAATGAATTCCAGCCAATGCAATAATACTCAGTTGTTAATGACTTTGATGTTGATGTGGAAAAGTGAATGACTGCATAATCAGTGAAATGGGACCTCCTCACAGTTGGAAATGTTTAAGCCAAATAATTTTGGACTCTGAAAGGAGTCCCCGAGTGGTGGAGACTTTGGCTGAATCCCAATGTTTCTGACTTAACTAAACAAGACCTGAAAAACTTTATCTTACTCCTTTGCTCCAGGCTGGCTTATAAGTCTGACAGCTGTAGAGAAGCTGCAATTCAATATATATCTCTATATGGGTTCACAGTGGAAAAAATGTCTCAGCTTATATATATAGTTTTATCCGTGTTCTGATGTGACAGCAATTAGTAAAATCTGTCTTCAGGAGGAGAAGCAGAAGAAAAGAAACAGAAATCAAGACAAAGGGGAAAAATGGAATCTAAAAATATATTTTGTGTGTTGCATGTTGCCAAGTTTTGATCAGGAGCATAATATAAAACATTAGTCATTCAGAGCAGACTGTGCCTCTTTTGTTCCTCTAAATATTGAAATGCACTAAAATTAGAGAAGTTCTTTAAGGTACTTGAAGCTGACTGTTGCTTTTGTGAAGGAAAATTGGTGTACAAACCCATTTTCAACAAATTTGCAGTCCTTTTTGCCTATTCGAAGCAGAGAGCCCTATTTATCATCCTGGAAAGGATCTCTTTCATCTAGCATATTAGAGGGTAATGCATGTCAATTGGAAGGTAACACAGGAGGAAAAGAGACATGGTTTTAATTCCACTGCTTTGTGTTGCATTTTTGAATTGTGCTGACTCTTGGCATTCTTTTCATGCAATCTTGTACTCAGGAGTCTATCCAGAAAGAAGTTTCAACATATTCGGATAAGATATAACTGGAAGTAAATACATTTAGTTTGAAGTCATGGATACCCATACTATCCTTAATGCCTGGAAAATAACAGTCATCTTGCTAATAGCACTTATTGGCTGTGGACAATTAACACAAACTTTTATTAATCAGCATTTATTATTATTATTTATGTTACTTAGGTTTTTAATAATCTCCTGTAATGGCATCAGGAAGTGGCAGTGGACTATCTAAATCTGGACTATCTAAAAGCAATAAGCCCCATCCATTGCCACTTCTGCTGGGAATCTCTGTAAGGGAAGTATGAGCAGGAGAAATGCATGCACATGTGGAATAATCTCCTACATGTCTTTGATTATGTTCATCTTTCCTAATGTTTGATTGATTTTTGTCATATTTTATTCTATTGCTTTAATCACTGTTAAGGATTTAATAATTAGCACTTAGTTTCTACAACGATTATCTGATGTCCAAGAAGGGAAAGATATGTAATTTAATAACTGTCAAATCAGTATAAAAATTATTACTGGCAGGGTGACTGGTGCTCACTATGGTTGGGAGATAGAAGATAAAACAAAGGAGTTACTATGAGTATACTATGAAAATTACATTCAGTTTACTAACCATTCCTTCCTATTTATTCTGAATATTCAACCTATTCTTCTTGCCTAAATCAATGGAAAACAAACAAAGCCATAGGATTTAGTTAATTACTTAAGGTAAGGTGACCAGATTTTCAGATTGGTAAAGAGGGACACCTTTGACCGGGGGGGGGGGGCGGCTTGATTAAAAAAATTATACGGAGCAACAAAACTTTTCATACAACGCAAAAATAGTATTGTAATATTTTTTTATTTCAACATAACTACAATTTACAAATATAAATTGTAACTGTTGCCAAACATCAAAATTTTGATCACGTGACCATGAGGATGCTGCAACGATCGCTAAGTGTGAAAATGGTCGCTAAGTGTGAAAAATGGTCATCAGTCACTTTTTCAATGCCATTGCAACTTTGGTCACTAAATGAACTGTTTGAAAGCTAAGGCTAGCTTGCATTATAATGCCTTATGGTAGATTACATTTTCAAGAGAGAGAAGCTAAACTCCTAAACACACAAGGAATTTGTCTTTGGTGAATATGCTCTCAGAGAAAGAAAAATAAAATAGAATACATTCATCAAGAATCATAAGCTACAACACTTAGTGATGGTCACTAAAGCCTGGAGGATTGTTCCCTCTGTGCTTCTTTAAAACAGTATATGTTAGAATAGAATAATAGAGTTGGAAGGCACCTTGGAGATCTTCTAGTCCAACTCCCTGCTTAGGAAGGAAACCCTACACCATTTCAGACAAATGGTTATCCAACATCTTTTAAAAAAACTTCGTGTTGGAACATTCACAACTTCTCTCTTTGATTAGTTTCCACCCATTGCTTCTTGTTCTACCCTCACGTACCTTGAAGAATAGTTTGACTCCCTCTTCTTTGTGGCAACCCCTGAGATATTGGAACACTGCTATCATGTCTCTCCTAGTCCTTCTTTTCATTAGTGGTTCAGGCACCCGACAAGAAATCAGGAGTTTCTAGTCCCATTTTGGGCATGAAAACCTGCTTGGATGAAATGAGGCAAGTCACTCTTTTTTTCCCTTCTTTCCTTCCTTCCTCCTTTCCTTCCTTCCTTCCTTCCTTTCTTCCTTCCTCCTTTCCTTCCTTTGGGGGGAGGGGGGTGTTTGCAACCCTGCCCTGCTTGGCGCCACTCGTTGCTTGAAATAGGGTGCTCCGTTTGGGGGGGAGATGCAGGAGGTCCAAATAAGAGGTGGGCTCAGCCTCCACTGGGATGGAGCAAGCAGAAGGAAAGGCAAGAGCGGGGGTATGGGACTTTGCTGGCAGTTGCAAAGCAGCCTTCCCACGATTGCCTTCCCCCATGCCTCCCAACCCTTTCAAAAGCTACCCCCATCACCAGCCTCTCCCAACCGGATCCCTGCCTGCCTCCCCTCGGCTCACCCAGACTAGATTGACAGCGGCTTGCATGGCATGGCTGCAGAAGAGCAGAGCCCAAAAGAAGCAGGGGAAAAAAAAACTTCCGACGGCTGAGCTGCTTGGTCCAGGACCTAGCCTCTTCCTTACCATCGCTCTCCCTGCAGAAAAATGGCGCGCATCAGTGTGCACATGCGCAAAAGGGGAGGGGGGAAAACACTGCCCTCTAAAGGCCACATCAGGAACGACACTTTAGAGAAATTTTTTTTTTATTTTCTTTGATTTTCTTTCTTTTGGAAAATCGGGACTTTTTCAATACGCGAAGGGACACGGGACAAATTATTAAAAATCATGACTATCCCGCCAAAATCGGGACGTCTGGTCACCTTAACTTAAGGGCATCTATGATGGGAATTTTAAAAAAATCAAGATGGCAACCATCACCACAGGATCAACCCCCTGTCTCTTTTTTGCATGTGTGCAGCACACTTAAAAGGGGCTTCAGTTGAATTTGCCATCTTGATTCTTTTTTCACCCCCTCAACGTAGACAGCCTTGCTATTGATTATCCCTCATAACTTGTTAGGAAGGAAGGAATGGAGGGAGGGAGGGAGGAATCTTAAGCTCAAATTTACAGTTAGAGAAAAAGAAGAAAAGAATTTCAAAGAAAAGAAAATAATGTTATTCGAGCATTTGTTTAATTGCCCAACAATGCATAAGTACTCCCACCTAAACTGATCATTTGGGCCAGTGGTAGTTCCTGCATCTAAGAAGCACAGAAACATAAGTATGTGGTGTGTGACAAATACATTCTAGCATTGATGAACTGATTAACATACGTAATACAAGAAACAATGGAGAACATTTCTTCTGAATTATACTACTGTTACTTCTAAGAAAAGGGGCTCTGAATGAAATAAATGAAAGAGTTTTATATTAAGAAGATGCTAATAATTATCAGTGAACTTACTTCAATTATTTAATTATTCTGTGATTTTTCTGGAATAATATAATAGAAATATTGCAAAACTCTACCAGCTTGATGGAGAACCTCCATTTATTAATGACATCATTATAGTGTTACATAATTGATTAATTTGGTTTGCATAAATATTGTTCTTGGCAGAATTCTTGTTTAAAAACCTTTTTGCCTTTCTCTTCGAAATTATAAATATATTTATGCATATTGCCAACTCTATCCCAATGTTTTATTAGTTTTTTTAATTGATTTATATAAAGATACATCTCAAATACATGTGTGTATTTTAAAATTATTCTACATTTTTATTATTGAAGCTTTGTTTCTCTCAGAAGTAAAAGGGGGAAAAAACCTGGAGGGGGCAAAGTTGAAAAAGTTGAAATAGAAAGGAAGTTGGTGCAATAATCTTCCTCTCTGGGAGATGTAAAACTTTTAGCAAAAAGCTTTTAAAAATTCAAGAAGCGAAATAGTTGATTTGTTTATATCTGAATGAAGAGTTTAATACAAAAGAACATTTGAAATCCATTTTATTTTTTGCATTGCATTCACATGTGGAATCCCATTTTACTTCACTGTTTCTTAAGGCAGATTTGCTTTTTCCCCCCCCCTCTCCATTTAGCAGCTTATATCAAAGAGAAAATGGGTTTTGCTTGAGATAAATTGTTGGAGGGAGCTTCAGAATTACATTCCAAATGAGTTCTAAGAACAAAAACAAGAGTCATCCTAATATGAACAACCTTGCAAAAACTAGATACTCTGTGTTGGTCCTTATGGAACAACAAGATACTTGCAAGAAAGAAAAAACAAACTAATAAGCTTATTTTAATTCAGCAAAGCAATCTTTTTCTTCTCACATCTTTTCCAGTCATGAGAAACTCATGATCCACATGGAATTCATTTTCTTTTTCATATTCTAGGTTATTATGTAGACAATTTTTTTGCAATATTTCCTCATTTAACAATGCATTTAATTTTAATATTGACGTGGTGTTGATCTTAGAATAGGAACAAGAAAATGAATTCTACGTGAGGTGAATTTATTTTTAAAAAGTATATTGTGGTAAGGGGAAGCATGAGCAGAGTTTTGGGGACCTTGTGGTTAAAAAAAAGATGAATGAATGAAAGCTTGAAGGGGATTATTATTGTAAGCCTTTGCTAGAAGGAAAGGGCTAATACCTAACTACTGAGAAACAGTCAAAATAGATTATATTCTTATCAACTTGTAAAGGGCAGGAATGAATCTGGATTATTACATTGGACTGTTGATAGATGGCAGTAAGATATCAACCAGGAAATAAATAAATACTTCGATTACTACTTGCAGGAGTTTGCAACCCACACATTCAATTCTGCCTTTCTTCTATCTTCTTCTGTCTCCCCTCTGAATGGGAAGAAATAGCTACAGGGGTTTAAAAGGTAGACATCCTCATTTAAAACTCCAGGCTAAAAAATATTCCAACCATCAGCTTCTGGATTATGCTTAAAATTGCTTCAAACTCTCTTTCCAATATTGCCTATATGGGGGAAGGGATTGTATGTACAAGGTAATTATGATAGTTTAGAGAAACTCCAACATATTCTATACATTCAATTGCTATTCAGCCTGGTTTTTTCTTTCTTTCTTCTGCTCTTCATCTTGAGTTCTGAGCTGATGTTAATGGGGTGAGCTGAAGAATGCTTCTTGGATGAGAAGCTACCTCTTCTGGGTTTACAACACTTGCATAGTTCTGCTACAGGGTAGCAGCAAATAAGTTAGGGAAAGCACCACAAAGATCATGTCTCCAAACTAGACAAGAGGCATCTCTGTTTTGTGTTCACATGTGGCTATGCTCATTTTCCCCTTCATATATGTGCATCTGGGGCATGTGTACATTGGGATGCCCTCTCTGTCATATGATGCCCCATAGGAATTTATTTTCCTGGAATGTTTTGCTCTGCAGAACCAATCTGGATTCAGTTATGATTGATTGATTGATTGATTGATTGATTGATTGATTTTCTAGCTTCTTCCACCATTTCAAATTTGGTCCAATTATGTCCAATTTAGGAACTTATCTGGCTGTTAGAAAAATAGACGGAATTCTGATACTCATTGTATAATTTCATTCCAACCTTCTTTTTGTTTAGGAAAAAAAGAGGCATTTTTTTAAAAGCCCCAATGGTATTGTTTGAATTGCACCAAAAAAAGAAAAAAGCACGGCTGTGAGGGAGATTTAAAGGACACTATGGCTGGATAGCTTGAGCTACATTCAGCTATGGAATTATCCCTGATGACAGATTATTTCTAGAATAATGATATTTTCCCATATGTTTGTTATATCATTAGTTAAATATATCAGCAGTGAAGAACATATTATGTTCACAAAAGCAGATCAATTAAGGTTTATGTGTTCACACACTAGGTGCAAACATTATATTAAATGTAATATAAATATTAAATATATTGCAGCATTTGAGGAGAATGTATTTGTTTTTTAAATAAAAAGCTGCATGCAAAATTTTCCACCAATGGAAATTTTCTTTCCTTATGTAGGAGGCTTCTGATTCAGTATAGCTTTCCAACAGTAGAATTGTAGAGGATGTGATTTTTGCTGATTCCTCTGCCCGCCCTTCCGCCAAAAAAGTAAGTTTGGTCTAATGGTTAAGGCATTGGATTAGAAATCAGGAGACTGAGCATTCTCATCCCATCTTAAACAGGAGAACCAGTTGTGACTTTGTGCCATTCTCTTTCTCTCAGTCCATTTGTGGTGGTTGTTGTGGGAAAGCAAAATAGGTGGTTATAGTATTATAAATGCTCATCGCCTTGATGTTATTTATAAAAAATAATAAAGGTGGGATAAAAGAAATCTAAAAAAATTAAAGAAATCAAAATGTGCTTGAGAAAACAAGAGGACCAGACTGGTCCATGGGTGAAGTAGCGCTGGCTGCCCGAGTGAAGCTAGCGAAAATCATCCCAACTTCATTGGTTAGATTATGCTTAGTTTAAAGAATGTTATCACAAATAATTATGCTTGGATTAGTGCATAATTATGTTTCTTGATTTTATTTTTATTTTTTAAAAAAAATTGGAAGAAATTTAAAAATGCAATTTACCATATTTTTCACTCCATAAGACACAATTGACCATAAGATGCACCTAAGTTTAGGGGAGGAAAACAAGAAAAAAATATTCCACTCCATTGCACCTGCCACCAGTGAGTTGAGCAATGACTGGATCCAAGCCTTCCGTTGCACCAACGATCAGCAGGCTGGCCAACCGGAAATGCCGCCATTGTTGCCTCCTCTGTGTCTGCTGCTTCCACTAGGGAACGCTGGCACCTTCATCTCAGCTGATCGGTGGTTGGATCAGCGTCCCAAAATACCACTAATCAGATGTTCTAGGTGGCACTGATGCAATATTCGCTCCATAAGATGCACACACATTTCCACCCACTTTGGGGGGAGAGTGTGTCTTATGGAGTAAAAAATACGGTAATTCTTTTAATCTGTGGAATATAAACTATTCATTCAGACCTGCTACACACATTACACAAAATAGTATAAGATACATACGGTCTTCTACCAAAGTCATGGAAAGATTAATATATTTGTCTCTTTTTTCATATCTTGGACTCACACATCTCCCAGAGAGAGAAGATTACAAATTATCTCTTCTCAGATGATGAAATCTGAAAAAAGAAAACATCTCACACTTCCATTTTTTCCTATTTCTGTAATGTGTAAAAGTTCCTTCATATCTCTTGAGAAGTCTTATCATTAAGGCTTTGACTTCATTTCAAAAAAGTCTAAAAAACTGAATGAATACAGACTTAAAAATGATTCTCCTAACAGCCTTTGATTGATGCAGTGTGCAGCAGCTGCCAAAAAAAACCAACACAGTTCTAGGCTGCATAAACAGAGGGACAGAATCAAGATCATGTGAAGTGCTAATACCACTTTATAATGCCTTGGTAAGGCCACACTTGGAATACTGCATTCAGTTTTGGTTGCCACGATGTAGAAAAGATGTGGAGACTCTAGAAAGAGTGAAGAGAAGAGCAACAAAGATGATTGAGGGACTGGAGGCTAAAACATATGAAGAACAGTTGCAAGAACTGGGTATGTCTAGTTCAATGAAAAGAAGGACTAGAGGAGACATGATACCAGTGTTCCGATATCTCATGGGCTGCCACAAAAAGAGGGAGTCAAACTATTCTCTAAGGCACCTGTAGAACAAGAAGCAATGGGTGGAAACTAATCAAGGAGAGAAGCAACTTAGAACTGAGGAGAAATTTCCTGACAGTTACAACAATTAATCAGTAGAACAGCTTGCCTCCAGAGTTTGTGAATGCCCCAACACTGGAAGTATTTAAGAAGATGTTGGATAGCCATTTTTCTGAAATGGTATAGGGTTTCCTGCCTAGGCAGGGGGTTGGACTAGAAGACCTCCAAGGTATCTGCTATTGTATTGTATTATGCCTTTGTTCAAATGCTTCCATCTTTTTGGTTTATGTAAGGCTTCTTGTTTAGGGTTTGTTTAGAATTTGCTATTTCTGCTAGAGATGTATCCATAGAAGACTGGCATATAAAAAAATTTCTTAGATTTTGCAAATTATATTTCAACTTGTTTTAATATAGGCAATATCTGTCATGTGCTGAGTGACCACTGTGGTTCATGAATCTGGGCGCCAAAGAAGCATTCTTGTTGACAGAGCAAAAATTAATAAGTCTGTTAATAAAGTCTATCATACATAAGAAGAATGAAGTTGTATCTATGAACTATGATCCATGAACTATGATCTTCTAGGTAGGGAGACAAAGCTTAATAATTGTTGTATTTTAGGGGTGGGCAATACTTCTAAAAAAAGCTTTAATTCAGCAGAGATTTGGGCAAGGTGTTACTTAAAGCACACCCTTCCAAAAATGAAAAAGCAGTCACATCCAGCAGTCTCAATAGCCACTGATTTGGAAAGAATGAAACAAAAAGACTCAGTTAAGAAAATCGCTTTACCCTTATGGCACAAATGGTGTTGTCAATACAAAGAATAATTATATCAGGCACACCCCTATTGCAAATCCTTTGGGTCTTGCCAATGGCTCTCTGATTTAATATTCTTTGGCTCACGTTTCCAATATATCTAATCACATCTACTTTTGATCAACTTTTTAGAGGTATCCACTTTTAAGAATACAACACTGTAGGTTGTCAAAGTTGTAGCAAAATTTGTAGCGGCAGCCTTTGGATTTCAAACATTCCCAGAAAGGCAGCTACAGGTATTGTTGGAAGAAAGCCAGCCACTCACCCTGTTTAAATCCCATGTAGCCCCTGGCCCGAGAAACATGATATTGTTTGTGATTTTTGGGGGGGCTTTTTAAAAAGCTTCCGAATTGTTAAACTGCTCATTCAGGCCTGCAGCCTCTAACTCATAATGCAGCGTTGGAAAAATGCCCATGTGGCAAGATTAGAAACTCATTGGTGTAGTTGATGTGGCCTTGCCAAGAGCATCCCTTCGTCTTTATCTTTTTCCCCTTTTTTCCTACTCTCTTTGGGTTTATTAACTTTAAAAGCACACCGTTCCTGTTGGGAATCTAGCTGGGTTGCTTAGAAGCAGATTGCTTGCTCTCTCACTTCAGCTCAGCATCCATAAGACTGAGAGGCCTTCTTTCACTTCCCTATGCTGGTGTGAGATCATCCTTTAAAGTTTCAGATGGACTCCCTCTCATTTCTTATCGTGGAGTGCAATCTAAAGCCAAGCCATTTAAACTTTTAAATACAGCCAATAAACTTATGCTATCAGGAATATATGTTATGAAAGCCGGAAAAGAAAAGGCCTTCTTGTCATCAAAACTATAATAATTATGTGTCAAAAGTAATTACTACTCTGTAAGTAATACTTCTAATCCTAAGTGGCAGGGAAGGAGGCACAGAGAAGTAACAGCAAAACTGCTGGCTATGTGAAATCTGATATAAAATTAATGACCCACCTTAAATTTTGCCCAAGAAAAACCTGAAAAGCAAAAAAGGACTGTTCAATCTCCCCTCCTAATGCTACATTGAAGTACAAACTGCTAAAATGCATTCCATCAGACAGGCATTGGTCAGAAAGACATTGGAATAAAAAAAACATTTATTCATTCATTTGTAGCTCTCACTTAGATGAGAAAGCCACTTACATTGTTTTTTAAAAAATGACTAGCACATACATTTCAATGTGTAAAAGAAAACAGAAAATTGCACATGTTGTTCCTATATTTATCTGGAAGTAAATTCAGTTCAATTCAGTGGGATATGAATAGGGTTGTGCTTTTGTTACCTTGATCTAAAAGAATGAGAACAAAGTGTTCCCTGTTGCTAAGGTGGCCTTCCATCTGGTTCTTTTCTCCTTGGATCATCTGCCAAAGAATGGAAAAGTTGACATAGTCAAAGGGGGAATATGAACATTTTTTCTTCTAATATCAGATTTTTCTCTTGTGATAAACTAGCATGAAGATTTTTCTTTTCATAGTTCATGTAATGGTCTTCCCACCACCAAGCATGTAGAAGATGCAACTAAACAGTAACACAGATTAAATGTCCTATTTTAATTAAGTAATTAGAAACAATAAAATGTTCTTCTTTCCTTGAGTTGATTTTTCCACTTTCCTTTCTTCAGATACATTCCAAATTTCCCAATATTTTATTGGTATTGCAGAATGAATACATTTACTGTTTTAATTTTTACAATGATACCTACTTGGCTATTCTTACATTACAGAGCTTTTTTCTCTCTTATTCTTCATACTCTGTATAAAATAATGCAATTCACTTACACAAGAAAGGAAAATGTGAAAAAAATAGATCAATAGAATTTATATGTCAGTTTTTCAAAACCGATTTTCATGAAGTACTTTTTAAAAATGTTATCTAAAAAGAGACAGGAAGTTCCTGATAATGAGATAAAATATGACTACTATATCAATATTTTCAACAGTGGCATTATTTTACATATACGTAAAATTACCCTAAACAGGAAGGCATTTTTCTCAACGAATCAGGAAACCAAACAGAGATGTATTCTTAGTATGATTTTGGAGTCATTCAAACAATGGGTCTTCCTTGGAACTAGGGAAACATTTTTAGAATTGTTATACTGTAATTGATTACAATAATGATTTACTTGGATGCGAAATATCCTGTTTTGATGTTATACAGTACAATCAATAAATAAATTATAGGATCTATACTAGAGTAAAAGGGGCGTGGTTTAATATACACTTGAACATATAATATGCATGTTACATTCATTATTATGGAGATCAATAGAACACTTATATCAGCAAATTGATTATTTGGTGTCATTCTAACCTAGATCCTATAAGCATAATCCCTTATTAAGACATTTGGGTTCCATCACCATGAATATATGGGGGGACCAGGCCATCTCTACCCATATTTGTAATGACCAGGTGTAGCAGACCCTAATGGATTGAAACAAATGTCTGCAACAATGTTATGCTCATATTCACAGGTATGTTGACTTTCTCCTGAGCAAGACTATGTATTATCAAGCTCCTAATGTAATATAAGCTGTTAAATTTGCTTTTTGTATATATTCATGCAACGATTGTGAATGCTTGCAACAGCCAAGGTTATTAAAGTGATGGTACAGGTGAAAAGGCTTCTTGTATGTGTTGAGAGGATGGATAAATGATTTCTGAATGGGACAGCCATGTCAGATGGGTTAAGGTGCCTCTTCTTCATTGAATGCAGATGGTATTGGTCTTCTTTGGCTTGTATAATGAGCCAATATATGCAGTACAGAATACTATGCAGTTCCCTTTCCCACCAACCCTTTTTCCACCCTCAAATCATACAGCTGGAAAGAATAATTTGGCCTCTGATTCCAACCTTCTGCTGAGTGCAAGAATGAAAATATTTAATAAAATATTATTTGTCATAGCTAAAGCAATTATTAGAAACTGCATTTATATAATCAACCTTTCCTGGATGTGTAGAGTGAGTAATAAAAATAACATTGCTAAAGCAATAGTGAATAATATTTCATCATTTTAATTCATGTATGGTATATTTTCTACTGTTTGAATAATTCAGCCTGAAAAACAATCCAGATATAAGTTTTTACATATGATTTATATTTAATCTGAGGAAAATATCCAAAAATGTGCATATATGTGTGCATATGTTTACATATGCATGTATATTGTTTTATCTCTGTGTCTCTGTCTCTCTCTCTTTCTCTCCCCTCCCCCTTCTCGGTGTGTGTGTTGTTTTGGATTCCAACCAAAATCAGATTAGGATTTGAATACAAATAATGTCATTGTCTATCTAATGGAACTTGGTTTGATTCCCCACATTTTCTCCAATTACTATAAAGCTCCTACATTATATTCACATAAGAATCCTAGCCAGTCAGAAATCATCCAAGGAATATGATACCAGGGTGCAAATCAGATCAATCTATTTATATCACAATAGTACTGTGTAGCAACAGTATCCTTCACATAACCTCACCAGAATTATTACTGTATGATAAAAATGTCTTAATTCTTAGTTACATCAATCCAGACTGTTTACTCTTTTGCACCTCAAAAGATATAATTGTAATGCTTGCATTGTTAAGACTAATATTGACAAAATTGTCAGATAATGTTACCATCAAGAGATTCTGTATAAAAATGCATGAACAAAATTATGGCAAAAAAATCTTCCTCAAAGATGCTTTTTCCTCAAATGCCTCAAAGGTGTTTTTTCAGCTATGACCTAGATGCCTGGGAATCTCCATAGACATTTAGCCATAGTTTAGTGCCTGTATGCTTATTTGGTCAGGAAATGTGTTGCTATGATTGAAAAACAAGAGATACACAACTTTTGGGGGCTAGGAGCTCATTTGGAATCTGAAAGCATGTGGTAGGCATACTCATAAATTGGAAAACATGATGATGCCCAATCACCCAGATTTTCCCATTCTTCCTACCCCTGCTT
Source organism: Thamnophis sirtalis (assembly GCF_051295495.1). Classification (NCBI taxonomy): domain Eukaryota; kingdom Metazoa; phylum Chordata; class Lepidosauria; order Squamata; family Natricidae; genus Thamnophis; species Thamnophis sirtalis. The sequence continues at coordinate 118,008,695 of NW_028261381.1, read as the reverse complement.
TCACTTTGTACTCTCCTACAAAACAAAACTGTCTGTTTCATTCTCTGTATTATCATATCCAAATCACAGATCATTTTGGTTGAGTATGGGCCACTCAAGCAAAACCATATATTCTGTGCATAGTCCAGTTTGTCCATGCAGTGCTTTCTATGTCCCATTTTGAACTACATCACCTGGAGAAAGAACCTATGAATACCACATCTCCAATAAGCCTTCAGAGTTTCTCATGTTTATTACATACAATATTCCCCCATTGATTGAAATTGATTGCTTTTGAGACCAAGGCTTAAGAATTGAAATGTTATTTATGCAAAGAGTCTTTTGTCCTGCAACATGGAATTGCTGAGAACCAGAGCTGTATTTGAAATACTAAGCCTAACACAGATATCAATATTATACTGTTTGTTCAACATCAGCTAGGGAAGATGTGTATTCTGTAATCAAACGGACAATTTTTCTTCCATTGGTTTCTTATACTACTTTTAATTTAAGTTCTAAAACAAATATAACTTTATGTAGCCGAATCAAATGCTTAACAGTATTTTTAGTCAAAATCAAAAGTAAATTCAGAAAATGATTTATGGGAATTTTTCAACTTTCAAAGAAATCAATAATGAAACAAAGAGCTTTGTATGGAAAGAACGTGTTTTCCTACTGACTTGTAACTATATTTCACAACAAAATACAAGATTTGTAGATCCTCAGCACATGTCTTTGGCTTCCTTTATCCAATGGATTAACAAAAGTTACAAAAAATATCAGTAACACAGTGGTGGTATACGCCTTGCATTTTTCTATTGTCTTTCTTCTTGAATGTTGATATATATTCAGTTTTCTTAATATTCATCCTAGAAATGACACATCCATTGAAATTTGTAGGAAAACCTATAAATATGACTTCCTAAGCAAACTTTGCTGCCAAAAATGGTGGTTCTTGTACTCAAAGAGATACCACTAATACCCCATTATGATGGAATAAATAAATACTATATTATTTGTCATTGTCAATGCCAGGTCAATGCCATTATACAAGGAGAGAAATTGGTAGAAATAGGCTACCAATAATGTAATCCATTCTCTGGGATTACCATCTACATCTCAGTGTGGATTTGAATTTGTAACAATGTCAAAGTCAATAGCATAATTATAATGATGGACAGAGCCTTTTTATATATTACTGCCTTTGCGTCAAACATACAGTCATGTATTATGCAGCTGTTGACTATCAATGGCATTGTCCTTATCCCTTTTTAAATCAAGTTCTCTAAAAAAAAAGCAAGCACAATGTTTCTCCAGGTATATATTTGATTCTACCATGCTTAACTGTACTCTACAGTAATAATAATTTTAAAAAAGGTTGGTAGATGGAGAGAAGCCTTTTCAATGACCTTGTGTCCCTCCTTAGAGGAAGAGGCTTGACAGGTAGATATATGGTCAGTTTGTTATTGTAAATTCCAGATCTTGTGATTATCTCTGACTCAACTTCTGGGTGTTTATCTGGAATTCCGGTGAAAGGTCAACCAGTATATTACTGCTTCTTTTCACCTTGTACCGACCCCAGCTTTAAAAATACATTTTATACAAACACAAAGAGAAACTTCTCTGAACAAAATGGCAAAGGTGAATGAATGATGCTCACAAATTTGGAAGAAAAAAAGTCAACTGGAAACTATCCTAAAATATTTTGTTGCTAGCCATGTTAACATTTCCCTCTTAAAGTGACATATTACAAATTTTATATTATGAGCAGTTTTATGTTTATCATTTAATAAGATGTAACATTATTCAAAAGCTGTAGCATCCCCTTGCACACATGGAAAACGGAAAGTTTAGCAGAATACATAAATAAGGAAGGCACAGAATTTGGAGCATTGTAACTACTTATTCATAGTTAAATCTGAATCTATATATGATTTTGAAAATATTATATGCAGTACAAAATATGCAGCGGCACAATGGCCTAAAGACGAAGATGCTCATCTCCCACTTGGAAAGTTAAGAGTTCAATCCTAGGCAGCTACATTGGTTTTCTCTATCATGGTGCAAAGAGAAAATATCTATTCCAAACTCTGCATAGGCATCAGGAAGGGCATCCAGACAGTAAATGCTCAGCTTCAATCAGTCGCCCTGACTTTTCCCTGAGAAAAGGGTCATAAGAAGAAAAAATTTTAGTACAAAATAACTGCAGAGTTTTTATGGGTCATTTAATTTTGAAATATTCATTAATTTAATGTGCCTCCATCAGAGGTGGGTTGCAGCCGGTTCGGCTGGGTTCAGCCAAACCAGTAGTGGAATTCAGGCCTGGGTCACAGACCCGGCAGCGACCCAGGCCTGATATGCCCCCAAACCGGTTCTTTAAATGCCACTTCGGCACCATCATTTTGAATTTTAGTGACTGTGCATGTGCAGTTCACTTAAATTGTTCTGCGCATGTGCACATAACAATTTACTTTAAAGAGTGCATGCATACACAGCACACAACTTGTGCGCACGTGAGTTGCGAACCGGCAGTAACGCCAGCAGCAACCCACCCCTGGCCTCCATAGTTACTGTAATTACAGAGTTGAAACAATCTTGTAAAATATCTAGTCCAAGGAAGAATTCCAGTGCATTCCCAAAAGATTCAGACATAGATTCATAAGACATCCCTCTAAATACTTAATATACAACTATAATCTATCCTCCTATAATTTACACTATTAGATTTAGTCCTGCTCTCTGGGTTTAAGTGTGTTTGTGTGTGTGTGTGTGTGTGTGTGTGTGTGTGTGTGTTATGTATACATGTATGTTTGTTACAGACACTGTATAGACACATATTAATCAGAAGATGACTAACAATTCAAAAATTATATGAATACAATTGTTGGGTTTGGGAACAACTATCTTTAAAATAAATCAAATCAAGGAAAGTTTGGAAGCTCCATGAATAAGAATATGAGGGGATATTTAACTGATCTCTAATTACATTTCAAAGAAAGAACATTTTAAAAATGTGACTTAAAATGTTGGTTTATGAAGTCCTTTTTGAAAAAATGTTAGAATGACAGAAGTATTGGGGGGGGGGTTGCCTGGAACAGTTGCTATGTATGGACAGAGAAATTGTAATTTTTCATTTTTTCACATAAAGAAGCACTGAATATAATAATTAGAAGAGGGTAGTGCCTGATTTAGGGCACATCAAGGCCCTTGACATCTCTACTGCAGTTTAGAAAGACTCATTAGTATGAAAGGTGAAATATATTTTTTGACTCTGACAGTGAAATGGTTGCAGTCCTTGAACATTTAAATCATAATAAATGCAACAGACTTTAAGATGCCACAGGAATTTTTGTTCTGATAGCCAACAAAGAATATGTATTGTTGCCCTGTATGAATCGTTTATTTAAAGTTACATATAAAATTATTCCATATAGTTCCTAGTTCATTGCGAATAATAAACTATTCCCAAATGTAATGAGACCAATAAATTAGAACAATCTTTGGAGGCTGTTAGATTAGACACCTTTGGAATTTTGATACCATGTTTTTGTGCCTGCACAAAATGTTTTGCCTATTCTCAGAATAACTGCTTTGCTAGTTATTCTAGCAGACACAAAGTGCCAATTTATCAAAAAGCAAATTGTGAATGTTTTCACTGCCACATATTCTAAAGTCCCAGTAAGCTATCTGTTCTTCCACCTTTCTGTTGTCTTTTTCCAATTAATTGGCACAATATCAAACATTAAGGATACTGCTTATTTTCTGGAATGCTGTGGATCTTTTTGAAATGGAAAGCATTCCTCTAAATAAAACTGATACTAGATTTAAGAACATATATTTGCTCGTTTTCTATATTTATATACTTAACAGAATAAAAGAACTGGAAGGGATCTTTGGAAGTCTTCTAGTCCAACCCCCTGCTCAAATAGGAAACCTTATAACACCAGGTGTCTAAAATGGCAAAGGGTTTTCCCTGAACAGGGGGTTGTATTAAAAGACCACCAACTGTTCTGCTATTCTATTATTTCAGACAAATAGTTGTCCAATCTCTTCTTAAAAACCTTCAATGTTGGAGCACCCACAACTTCTGTAATCCACTGATTACTTGTTCTAAGTGTCAAGAAATTTCTCTTTAGTTCTAGATTGATGCTCTCATTAGAAAATAGGATGAACCCCTCTTCTTTGTGGCAGCCCCTTAGAAATTGGAACACCACCTGTTATGTCTTTCTTCTCACTAAACTATACATTTCTGCAACCTCTCTTCATATGTTTTGGCCTCCAGTCCTTAATCACTCACATATTTAATCACAAATAGTAGAAGTAGTTTGCACATATACCAAACAAGCACGTAACACCCCATCAGAACCAATAACATAAAAATGAAAAGCCAGAAAGAAAAAAAACCCAGCCAACAGGAATCCAACTAAGGGGAGGAAAAAAGTGAAAGACAGCCTAACACTACAGCAAGTGCTCTAATGTTTGTTGAAACATGACTGTTTAAATAGCTTATTGAAAGACGGTAGGAAATTAATTTCCATAAGAAATTATTAATACAAAATTAATAATGATACAATCATTCTAGGATTGACTTCGCAAAGGCCCACTAATAGCGGAGGTTTTTACTAGCCTTCTGAAGATATCAAGCTGGTTCAGAGGAATAGAGCTCCCACTGAGAATGCCTACCATCAACTCCCTTCCTATCACAGGATAGGACGGATGTTCAGATGTTTTGTGATTAAGCATGGATGGCAACTAGAGAGGTCCCTCAGAAGCTCAGAATAGCAAATAGCACCGTATACTGTAGGTAACCACCAATACCTGAAAACATGGCTTGACCTTTTAAGGAAGATTCCATCAAAAGTGTTACTTGTGGTTTTTCTCACCCCTGTGGAAGAAAACAGTAATCAACTGGATTTTACATTATATAATTGTTTACAGAAGATAGACTGATTGATGACCTGGGAAGTTCAACTACAGTGGAAAGAGACTTGAATATATAATTCTAAATTACTACCCCTGTTTCCTGCTGACACCAGTATTTCACTGACGAAATTAAAGAGCTCTAATGTCACGAGTTGACATAAGTGTGAAAATGAAAAAGAAAAATTAGCCTATGAAACAAGTTCGTTGACATTTAATGCCAAACCTATCATAAGATGGGTTAGAGATTGTTAAGATTGCAGGCTGCTAATGGACAATCAGAAAACAAAAGGGCTAGCTTCTGAAATATAGCTTTTTAAATGTAGGAAGGGAAAGTACATATCTATTTTTAAATATTCCATCCCTGAAGCTCTTTTACATCTTAAAAAACCCCATTCAAAAATGAGGTATTTATTATTGGATATAATTTGCCACTGAAATTCAATAGCGTCTCCTCTCCCCACCCTCCAGATTTTTGATGGATGTATTTTTCTGAAAATTATAAACCAGTTTTCACTATTCAATAAAGCTTGTTACAGTTTATAAAAATAATTCTGATGATTATATATTTCCATAGAAGATTTGACTTTCTATTACTTCCAGGTGAAACCCAGACATGATTAAAAAGCATGGACATACCCCTTTCTCAAAACAAGGAATCTGCATGGATATCTAAAGTGACATTTGCTTTAAAAAAAAAAAAAAGAACTTCTGCAGATACCATCTTTAATTTTTTTTACACCTTTCCCAAGTGCCAAAAGAATTTGAAATTTGAAATTCTACAATGGCATTGTTTTCTCTTTTAAAGAGAAATAAATTTTTCACTGGTGCTTAAGGACCTGCACGAGGGAGAATTATTAAGTCAAGAAATGTTAATACCACTTTATAATGCCTTGGTAAGGCCACACTTGGAATGCTGCATTCAGTTTTGGTCACCACAATGTAAAAAAGATGTTGAGACTCTAGAAAGAGTGCAGAGAAGAGCAACAAAGATGATTAGGGAAACTGAAGGCTAAAACATATGAAGAACGGTTGTAGGAACTGGGTATGTCTACAGTAGTTTAATTTAAAAAAGAACTAGGGGAGACATGATAGCAGTGTTCCAATATCTCAGGGGTTGCCACAAAGAAGAGAGAGTTAAACTATTCTCCAAATCACCTGAGAGTACAACAAGAAGCAATGGGTGGAAATTAATCAAGGAGAGAAAAATCTTAGAACTGAGGAGACATTTGCTGACAGAACAATTAATCAGTGGAACAACTTGCCTCCAGAAGTTGTGAATGCTCCAACACTGGAAGTTTTTAAGAAGATTTTGGATAACCATTTGTCTGAAGTGATGTAAAGTTTCCTGCCTAGGCAGGGGGCTGGACTAGAAGATCTCCAAGGTCCCTTCCAACTCTGTTATTCTATTCTATTCTATTCTATTCTAAATATTAAGATAGGTATATATTTCCATGCAGGATTTTATTGAAATGCATGCACTTAAATATTGTCAAAGGCTATGCAAAAGTTTGAAAGGATACCTTGATTCAATGAACTTTGATGGAATCACCTGGTTGATACAGCTTTAGGAATCAAAACAGAGAGCTACCTAATCATAGCAAACTACCTCAGGTGTCTGTGAAACAACTTGCACCTTTTTGATTACTAGAATGGAGAAATGGAGGAAATGCTGAATTTGTAGGTGATACAAAACTGAGGTGGGAGTAGCAAATACTCTACAAGACAGAAACTAAATTCAAAATGGTTCTAGAGAAGGCCAGGATTTCTTGCATCCTTGCATCTTACAAAGAGAAATCCAATGCATACTGTGGGTGTAGGATGTGGATTATCTGGCTTGGTAATATTATGCATAAAAATGGATTCTCAGCAAAGAGAAGGTATAAATAGCCTTATTTTCACAATAGTATGATTGGGTTCACTAGTCCTGCCTCAAGTTTCTATTAAAAAATTACTGCGTAAAGTTTGGAAATCTCGGTTGCTTACTTCTTTGGTTTTTGGTGCTTACTCTCTTTTTTTCCCCTTGGTTTTTTTCATATTAACTTTAAAAAATGTGTGGAATATTTCATCAAATTGCATACATCACATATTATACAAAATCTGGGGAAAAGAAAATAGAGACCCCAAATGACTTTATCAACTGACTTTCTTCTCAGAGAACTGTTACACTGACATACATTAGGTAGAAAATCATGTTTGGACTCTCTTTGCTAAGAATACAAGATTTCACATATATGTCAATTTGGGAGGAACTTGAACCTTTCCCTCATTCAATAATATCCAAATTTTCACTGTTCTATTACTTCTACAACAGTAGTGGGTTGCAGGTGGTACGCTCCAGTATAGGCATACTGGTGTCTGTCTGGAGCACCAGGTGTCATTCCGGTACGATGCTCCAGAGGGCCCACCCACCCGTCTGAGCTCCTTGCCTGTATTTGAGCTCTTTGGCGCTTCTGCGCACGTACACAGAGCGCACGGTGCCTGGGTGACGCTCCGCTGAGGAGCTGGAGCATCTCGTTGCAAGAGGTAAGGACGCATGCACGCACTGCACACATGTTCATGTGGTGGATACCGGGCCCCGTTGCACCGTACCAGTTGCAACGGGATCCGGAACACACAACTGTTCTACAACCCCATGTTATATATTTTTTCATCTATGTCATTCTGTACTTAAGACTTGGCTATAGGCATAAATCTAAAGTTCCAATAGAAGAAGAAGAGCTATCAAATAGATAAGTCATCATCTTTAGCTGATGCAAATGATCATTTATTAATTCTTTTTTTAAAGGACACCCTTTTCTAGAATTCTCTATCAGTATATTCTTTATTTTTAAGTTGAATTATTACCTGAGTCCCGATTTTAACCCTATCTGAAAAAAAAATCTATAAATGTTTAAATTGTGTAGCCCAATAGCCCAATCTTTTACATATGATAATTAAAATCCAGACCATTGATAACCAGTCAAGAATTTCAGTGCAACATAAGAGCACTAAACTATGGATACAATCTTTTCGCTGTAATCAAAAAGAATTAAAATAGAGAAAACGCTTTTCAATCAATTTCTAGGGCATTTACTTACACACACACACACACACACACACACACACACACACACACACACACACACAGGGAATAGGTATATATGAGAATATATATATATATATGAAAAGACTGTCCTCTGCCAGCTCTTCATTGCAGGAGAGAATAGTAATGGTAGATAAGCTGTCAAATTATCACTTGCTCATATTCTGGGTGACAAACATGCCTATTAAGACACTGCCACTACAGATGAATAAGATTTGGAGGAAAATTATCTGTTTCTGTCATTGTATGATCTTAAGCCCAGTCAACACAATAGGTTGATTTCAGTATCAGCAAAGAAGATCAGAAAGAGCTTGGCAGAAAAGAAAATGCCATTGTACAAAAAGAATCCCATATATTTTTTGCATTTGTCTTATATCTTATATCTAAATAAGATCTCAGCCATTTTTCTTTTCATGGAATGGAATGTTAACTATTTTCAAGGAAAATGGCTAATCCATCATCACCAACTGAAGAAAGGCTGAAGAAAGGCTGAAAGCAGGTAGCGGTCTGTTTTAATTAAGCAAAAATTAGATTTAGCAATGTTAGACATTTAACAATAATTTGGTAGTTAAACACATAATACTTGGAAAAGAAAATGACCTTACATGTGCATAATATTCTCCTTTTCCCTAAGTTGAACAGATTAATTGAACGGATCTATAGGAAGATCTGAGATGGGAAAAATGTCTGTGGAGATTCTCATTCATCCAAGTCATACTTATCTCAAGGGTGCTTTATTAAACGGCAAAGGGACTGTTTTTACTTGATGAGAAGGAAACATTTTGATTCTCATCCAAGAAGCTTCATCAGTTTTTATAGTGGAGAAATAGGTGGAAATGTACCTGTCCTTCAGTGATGGGATTCAGCCAGTTCGCTCCTATTCAGGAGAACTGGTTGTTAACTTTCTAAGCAGTTCGGAGAACTGGTTGTTCGAAGAAATTTTATTTTGTTTTTTTTTTCACTTTACAGGCTAATCCTGTAAGGAAGGCAGGAAGGAAACATTCTGGTGTTGTTTCTACACTAATTTTTATTGCCTTTCTTACAGAAACTGCCTCTCCGGTTAACCCTTATTACATTCTAACAGCTAAGACGAAGCGCCCATCAACGTGAGTGACGTTGAGTTGGCCACGCCCACCCAGTCATGTGACCACTGAGCCCCGCCTACCCAGCTGCTCATTAGGGCAGAGAACCGGTTGTTAAATTATTTGAATCCCACCACTGCTGCCTTTCCATTACCACCACCACCACCATCACAACTAATGAAGCTTCTTGGATGAGAAGCAAAACGTTTTCTTCTTTATCAAGGAAAAAATAGTCCAGTTGCCTTTTGAAAAAAGCACTTTTGAGACATGAGATGGGAGAAATTGAACAATTTTTGCCTAAATGACAAATAACCTAAACACCTTTTAAAAGAAATGAATTAAAAGCTTAACAGACACTATTAGAGCTGAGGTGGCGCAGTGGTTAGGGTGCAGTACTGCAGGCCACTTCAGCTGACGGTTATCTGCAGTTCAGCGGTTCTAATCTCACCGGCTCAAGGTTGACTCAGCCTTCCATCCTTCCGAGGTGGGTGAAATGAGGACCCAGACTGTGGGGGCGATATGCTGGCTCTGTAAACCGCTTAGAGAGGGCTGAAAGCCCTATGAAGTGGTATATAAGTCTAACTGCTAAAAAAACAACTATTATAGTCTTTCTCTTCAACATTTAACAAAAGTAGAGTAACTCTGTATATAACTCAAACCTTATCTATTATGCTTCAGAAAAACATACCATAATCATATAATTTTAAGAGAGAAAATAGCATATTTTCTATCAAAATATCTTAGACTGCAGTTACAACATTGTGCTCAGATATTATAGATATGAAACTGGAATTCCAAAAATTATTTGTGGGTGATCCAAAGAAAGCCATCTACATCTACAACAATGATTAAAAATTATATTAACACAGATATAGATGGAAAAACTGGAGAAAGGTTAGAATATGACTACATTTTGCTTTTTGTGGATTGGTTGAGCAGTTTCTTTAGCATGTATATCTGTGCCTCATATTAGGAAAAATGGCAGTATTGCTTTGCTAGAGAGAAAAATGGGTAGAAAGAGTCAAAGCTAAAACTAGAAGGGAAGTTGTACTGGTTTACATATATTTTTCTAATAAATTTGTCATATTATTATGATCATCATTTTTATCACCATTTTTCTAATCAATATGAAAGATATTATTATTATTTATATTTAAAATATGTTATCCTAATTAACTATGGAAAAAGACCATTCCTGCAATAAAGCAGTTGATTGTATGCTAGTCAATCTTCTATTTCATTATACCCATGCTAGATACTGAAATAAGTAGGCAAGATTACAAATTGGCAGGTCAGAAATAAGGCCCTTTATGCAATGTGTTAAACAAATGTAATTTGTTCTACAAATTAAAGAAAGCCCAAATCTACATCAAATGGAATTTCATTCCTGTAGTAGAGTTTTTATTGCTCAGTGAACGTTAGGATTTCTGGATTTCCTTTATGGCATTTTTACTGTGCCATATCGTAACTCAAATCTGTGTGTATACAGGCTGAATTATGTTTTGTCCTACTTTTCAATAAAAATGTGCCCAGATTTTTATTCCTTGTAAGTAACTGATCCAGATCAATGCTTAAAGCAGACACCGTCTAATCCTAGTAATTAATTACTGTCTAAGGTTAAAGCACAATACAATTTTGCTAATTACTCACAGCTTGGGGGCCATTTTTTCCTATGCAGCCAACAACTGCATGTTTTTAATCCCCATAATAACAATAATGGCATACATCATTAACCCTATTTTATACTTTCTTAATTTTTTTATAATGCCAATAACAGAGATCATTAACCTCTGTTCTGTTTAACATCTAATCAGCCATTTTAGTTAAATAAATATCATAGAAAGCATTAAATATCACTTCGCTAAGCTAGCTTTGCTCTCCGGAGGGGAATTCTTTCTAATGCATTATATTAACATCCGTTTACTTCACAAGTGTCAAACCGTGAGTGGTAATGAGAAAATAGATACAGTGTAATATATGGCTTTAATCAAATTGCCTCCCTTTTTTGAGTTCTTTTTAATCCTGAGATCTTTCACTTCACTGTTGAGCCAAACCATTAAAATATGTGATTGAATTGTAGTTCAGGTTTTTACAGGGTTCAGGGTTCCTTTAAAACAAAGGTTTTTCATTTTAATTTCTACTTTTAACACTGAGGTATGTCTGTGTAGGAGCTGTAACTGAGAAAGCTTCTTGCCCTGTTTATGTCTATTAAAACCAGAATGTTAGATAAGATTACTTGTTTCCATTAACCTGCTGGGATTAAGTGAAAGGTCTCCATGGCCTATCCAAAAGAATTTTACTTGCAATTACAAACATGCATGCATTTATAGTCATCACATAATTTACTCCAGCACTGAGCAGAAAGCTGAAAAGGAATGAAAATCTAGTAACCCAATGAATTAAAGGGATGAGTTTAAAGAAATGAAACATAGTTAAATGTGGTTTACATCAACCATATAACTATATTTCTTCATAGCTCTCTGTATCTGCTTCCATCAGTTCATACCTTGTCTTTTATTCTTAAACTTCTCTCCCTCCCCTCTCCCTCCCCCCTCTCTCTCCTTTATAAACTCTACCCAATAATTATTTTCTTAGACTTAACATTTCTCTCAGCCCACTCATTCTACCTTCATAATTTTTATCTTCATTCTTCATTCTATGTCTGTAACCAAAACACTTGAACATACTGTATGTCTTTCATATAAGTCACTCAGTTTTGTATTCAATTCATATTCATTCAGTACCAGGGACGTGCAGTCACTAGAGGCAAGGGAGGCGGAGCCTCCCCAGTCTCCTGAGAGAAAGGAAAGAGTTTTAAATATTTTTTTAAAATTAATTAAAGCCAGGATAGTTGCTACCAGATTTCAAGTCACAGTGGCTTGGTGTCTGCTCTCAGTGTTAACTAGGAGGAGGCCAGAGAACTCGGGGCCTCTTTTGCTTAAGGAATTTTTTGCCTTTTAAAAGTTAAGGAGGAGTTAAAAAGCAAAAAAATTAATATGCAAAAGAGGCACTGATTCTCCCGCCTCCTGATCTGGGAGCAGCGAATCATGTCTTGCACTTGAGCGACTGCGCAAGTGCAAGGGTGATTCTGGAGAGGTTTTTTTTTCCACCAGCCACCATTTCTTCTGCAGCCAGCCCAGCACCGAGCGGGGAGGAGGAGGAGGAGGAGGAGGAGGAGGAGGAGGAGGAGGAGGAGGAGGAGAAGAGTGGTGAGCCCTTGTGGCTGGCTGGGGAGGGACTCACCACTCTTCTCCCAGCCAGCCAGCCACTCACCCCCACCCGACCTGCTCCCTGTCTGGCCAGCCGGCCGGCACAAAGACTCATCGCTCTTCTCCTCCCAGCCAGCCAGCCACCCAACCTGCTCCCAAGAATGTCAGCAGGGACGGAGGAGGTGGGGGGGCGAGGCAGCAGAGCACGGCAGCGGCGAGAAGCTACACCTCCGCTGCTGTGTCCGACAGGCATCTCACATTTATGTCCGTCATAAACGAGAGATGCCTGTCGGACACAGCAGCGGCGACATTGCTTCTCGCCGCTGCTGCGCTCTTGCCTCACCAACGGTATCTCTCACCGCATGTCACTGTTCAGTACTTAATCGTGGACAGTGTTACTCTTGTTTTAGCATACACATATGCCTTAAATAACCAAATTCTGCTCCATTCAACTTACTTTTATTCTGTTTAAATGTCTAACCCTTGTTCTCACCTAATATAATACATAAAGTTCGCTCTTATATACAGCCATTTGTACTTCATTTGTAAGACATTCATTTCATAGAACAAACCACATAGTAACTACTTTTCTATCAGCATTATCTAGATGTAAAATGGCTGCATCTTTTTACCATCTTTAGTAAGCATTCTAATAAATATATATTCATCTACTTCCTCAGCTCCTTCCAAATTATATGTAAGTCATCATTCATTTCATTTTCCTTGTCAAAACTTATTAATTTTCTCAATATTTTAACTTAATGTTTTTGGTCCAATGGTAGTTGCTCAAGGAGATTGTTTGGGCAAAAATCTTTTTTTTTCTTCTGCTTGACAAAAATATGTAAGAAGGCTGGTGGTTCTTCTTGGTTCTTGGTGCTCAGTTCATATGAATTTTACTAAACATTTTTTTCCTTCTCATTGTTATGCTTGGGCTGAAAGTGAATTGTGGGAAGAATCAGACTGGGCTACTAGAGTTTCTGACTTTTTATTGTGTGGAGAAACAGACATCTTTTGAATTTCTTGCTTTTTCTTTTTCTGTAACCATATGTTTGGAGTTTCTGGATCAACATACAAATTTGTGATTAGAGTTAGTGACCCAAAAGCTCAGAGTTTCTTTGTGATGGTGGTAAGAGGATCTATACAAGAGAATGAATAGCAAATGCAATCAAGATAAATAAGTTGCAATGAATAGAATAATAGTTCCATCTATCTTAACTCTTCCTTGATTCTGCCCTTTTGCCCTTCTAGCCAGATTGGTGGCCCCTAATTGAATTTACATAAGCCTTCTAGAACCATATTGGTTCCTTTGGTCTAAAACAGCTTGCCAATCCAGTGACTTTTTTATGAATGAAAGGAGAGATTATATTAATAGTAGTTCCTCTTTCTACACATATTCTAATATTCTCTGAAAATCTGTTCCACAGAATTAAAGGCGAGGTGGGTATTTTAAAGGGAAAGACAACTAGTCATTCTTTCTTTTAGGCTCTCTCTGTTAGGATACAGCAGTTAAAGATAGCCCTTTTAATATTAAATTTGTTTTCCAAACAATTCAACAGAAGTCTCACACATTTCAGGTAGAAAAGGAACTTTGCAGCAAAGGGAAATTTGCCCATTGCCAATATAAGGGTGTGAATACTTTTTAAATCCAGGATAGTTCAAACTCATACTTTCACTTTTTGCCCTTCCCACAAATTAATAGATTTTTACAATGTTGTCTGTACCCTTGGTAGCTTTACAAATGAGCAGTTGTTGAATGTCTACCTCATTGCCTACTCTGACCCAAAAATATTGGCTTGCAGCTTACTTCTTACCCTTTTCTAAGACTAAGAGTTCTGCCTTAAATTTCATTTGCTATTGGTTGGATAAAAATGACTGGGAAAAGTGGATTATAAAAATATTAATTTTCTATCATATTTTTTATAAAAAAAATATTGTACTAAGCATTAATTTCAGGGATAGGTGAAAAATTATGGTTGACTGAGGGAAGAAGAATTAAAGGAGGCAGTAATGGATATATAATGGCTATATAAATGCATTGTTTCACTTTTTTAGATAAAAGTATTTGAATAGGTTCAATGAAAGTATTCACTAGATTAAAAATAAAATTAGGTTAATATGAAATTGAATCCTGGTTTTAATGGCAGAAAATTGAATGTTACACTAGGATATAAACAGCTTTTAAAAAGTCTTTCGAAAATAATATCATCAGGTCTGCTGCGCGCTTATATGAGAGAAAATAAAATGCTTCTTGAATTTTATTGGCTTAATCTATATAAAAATATAGATATATAATAAATTATTTTGCAATGCACTTTGTTGTAAAGTGTTACTTTCCTTTTATTTGCTACTTATTGCTACTAATTTATTTCTCCTACTTATTAAATTGTGCTATTAAATAACTGGCTTGAAAAACCCAGAATCACTGAACTGAATATGTATAGTTTATGGGTAAGAAAAACTATCTGTATACACACTAAGGAAAGGTTCCCATAGTTATGTTAAAAATATTTTTTTAATATTCAACTGAATTTTCTCTTTCAAAATGTTGTTTTCTTCCTTTGCATGTATTCAGTATCTCTCAAATGAAATAACTTCTTTCTCTTTTTATACCACAAAGATACTTTCATCTCTCCTTACTAATTTTTTGCCTTCAATGACATTTTTCTACTTCAATTTTTAAAGCCAAAGTGATCCATGGTCATCTTGTTAACTGACATTCTCATGGTTTCAAGAAAGAGTTGGTCTATGATTTGGCACTGAAAACTGCAATGGAGACTGTTGTCTTTTGTTGCTGCCTGGAAATCAACATGTGTTTGTTATTTTTTTCAGGAATTAAATTTCAACAATATGACCAAAATTATGCACTTTTCAAATGTATCACTAGCAATAACTAGAATCAACCCTGCAGAACGTAGGGATTTGGGAGGAAAGCTTCCTCTCAAGTGGTAAGATAAGATGTTGCCAAGCATACATATGGATGTTTGGCAACATGGGATTTAAATTGGCCAATAGGAAATGTGTTGACCATCCACTGCTCCAGTGTAATTTAGGATTGTCTATCAATGTTTTATATTTACAATTGGGCGGGGGGGGGAAGATGCCTAAGTTATTATCATAGTCAAACCTATTACCAGGAGTTTTGTTACAGTTGTCTTAATGGGCTATGTTATTTGGTTGACATCAAGTAGAAGTTTATTTTTAAAAATTAACAACAGCTCCCACCCTCTGAGCATTATTGCCAAAGAAGATTTACAATGGTCTCTACTTGACAGCCCTTCAAGGCGAGCAAACTAGAAAACCAGTGCCATATAGGACATTGTTAACTTTATGGTAAAGTTTCAAAGGAAAGAGAACCATGAAAGTCTGAATTTGCTTCCCTGTCCCTCCCTTTATCCTGTAATAAATTAGGGAGAGGCCTGTTTGAGCTCTTTACCCACATTATATTCTTGGCCCAGCTTAAGCGTTTTATCTGACTATTTCTTCAGTAGTGGCTCTTCTTCCTGTCGTTCAAGACCATTTCCTCTGCTGCTACAATAGAACCCAGTATCAAATGTTTCAGCTACTGGATACCCCAGGACAGTATCCCTAAACTGATACTATCCTGATGTCAAATCATCAAGGGAGAAACCCTTAAAGTACCAACTCTTCCATCTCCATGAAAGATGAGTGATTTTCAAATTTGATGGATAAATAACAAAATAAATAAATTGAACTAAAAGGACTGGGAGAAAAGAAGGACAAGTTTTGCCTTCTAACTCTGGAATTGGGGGATATTTATCTTCTGACAATAGATATACTGCCCATTACACTTTCCATAATGCTAAGAAATCAATTTTATTTAGGTGGCTATATGGAGCAGCTGGGCAACCATTTTTTTGTGGTTTTGGTTATATGTTTGTTTGCTTATTTATTTATTTCATTTTTATGCTGCCCATATCACTGAGTTTGAGTTGAATGAAATTACTATTCTATGTGGTTTATGTCTAGATGTCAAGATGTTGTTATTATTTTCCTTGAAATGTTTAACGTTTCTTATGTAAATGTTTCTTATATAACTTATATAACTAAAAATGAAGTGCAATAGAAAGACTTTTCCTTTGGAATTTCTCATCCAAAGGCCCTTTGGACACCTTTGGGTGTGAAATAACAATAATAAAACATTATTGCAAAAATAGAGGAAGTGAGTTGGGATTTTAATTGACTTTCAGGTTGTTTCCTCACCAAGTTCAACCTGAGGTGAAACATTGCATTTATGTCAAATTTTGCTGCAAGCAAAACAATAGAAGGGCTCTAAAATTAATGTAGGTGCCCAGTCAAAGGCCATACATAGCCATTAGTGGGAGTGCTGAGTTGAGATAATAGCACATTGTAAGCATGAAAAATTCAACAGTAATCGCTATCCCTTTCCTTTCCTTTCTCTCTTCTTCTTTCTTTCTTTCTTTCTTTCTTTCTTTCTTTCTTTCTTTCTTTCTTTCTTTCTTTCTTTCTTTCTTTCTTTCTGAATTAGCTACATATTTCTAAAATGGTCTGTGTACCATTCTACCCCACAGTAATGCAATGGGCCTCATTCATTATAAATAGTGAAATTATTGAAGAGCTTCTTTTAATTTTTGGCAAAATTTAACACCATGGTCAATCTTTCACCATACATTAGGGACTCATATAACAAGGTTTTCTGGTTCTCTGAGTAGTAACTTTGATTCAGTACATGATTACCTTCTGCTACCCAACTCAGTAAACTACAATAAGGTAAGTGGAATGATAAAACACAATGCTATTGTGTAACTGAAGCTGTCTTTTTTACCCTTTCACATAGGGTTTTGCAGCTTAAAATTATAGTGCTTGTTTTCTCAACATACAACAGTCAACAATTTGTTTATATTTTTTGCACAAAAAAAAAGAATGGTATTATAGAAATCCTAAAATAAACTAACAAATAGCAAATATTCTGCAGTAAATTACACAAGTCTCCGGGCATTTGAGTTTACATCTGGTTTACAACAAGCCATTGTTGTTACTATTTCTCACATTCCAATGTAAATTTTACAGTCCACAATATTATACTTTTAGGACTCAAAACTCTGGACACAATTAGAGTTGATTAGCAAGTTTTTCATCTGGCAAATGTATTGGTTGATTTCAAAAACAGATCTTATAGCTCCAGAGGACAACTAATTTGCTATCCAAAGATCACAGAAGTTGGATATTTCATACATATTTTTACTTTTGTTTCTTAAATTAAAATTAGCATCTTGATTGTAGTAGCATTTTAAGCAAGAACACCAATAGTGCAACATTTTTGCTGTTGATTCAAAGGTATTTTTTGTTCCAAGTTTTAAGTCAATACATTTGTAAGACAT
Organism: Thamnophis sirtalis; assembly: GCF_051295495.1. Classification (NCBI taxonomy): domain Eukaryota; kingdom Metazoa; phylum Chordata; class Lepidosauria; order Squamata; family Natricidae; genus Thamnophis; species Thamnophis sirtalis. The sequence continues at coordinate 117,991,060 of NW_028261381.1, read as the reverse complement.
CAGCAGTTCAGAGTTTAAAGGCAATGTGAGATTATATCTACTAATAGCATTATTATTACCAATGCATCCAGCCTTACATATAATCTTCAATAAACTGAAGATTAACTGTTTTTATTCACATAAATAAAATATAATCATCCTGAAAATCAGTGAAGGGAAAACCCTCAGATCCAATACCTTGACTAAATATTTCCTTAGGCCATGATGAATCCTTCATTTAATTGATCTTAGAATGGGAACCAGCAGAGGAAGAAAGATTTCACACTTAAAGTCAAAAATTTAAGATTTTTTTTTCTTTTAAGAAGTGGATGAACTTTTCTGCATTCAACTCAATGAATGCAGAAGGTTAATATTAAAAAAAAAAAGCTCAAGGAAAGAAGACAGTTTTTGATTAAAGGGTTATTTTTCTGGTTCTGTTATATTTCCATATCTTCATAGTTAAAATTATGGGCATCTAATCCTGCAGTGGGTCAGATATTTCTATTATCCCGAACTGTGTTTATTTGTATCCTTACAAATAGAAACCAGTAATCATGCCAAAGCTGCATTGCCTTGATAAAACTATGTGCTGTGGATGTATACCACAGATCCTTCCCCATACAGCTTTACAACACCCAAGAGTAGGCATTATTCTTGATTTTCTGCAGTGAAACCCCTTCATAAAACATGAAATTTACAATACGTTAATTTTATCAAGGGATAATGTTTTGTAGGCAACGTATTATCTGCTAACAGAAGCGGTGATTAGTCAGCTGCTCTGTTTCAACCTGTTTCAGAGGCATTTCTAATCCCTGCCCTACAAATAGAGCCATTCGGAGGCCATAAAGCAGGGAACCAGGCTAATCAATTTGGCTTTGTCTCCTCTTCTTTTAAAAAGGGCTGTCATTGCTGCTGTTATTGATGAACACTGCCGCCCTTCTTTCACCTCCCAGTATTTGATCCTTCACCAACACACATCTGTTGTCATCTTGAACTACTCACACTCCGTTGTTCTGGCTGCTTCAGCATTCAGCAGGTGAGTGCTTACCCTAAAAACCTGATCTGCTTTAGTATTAGTAAAATATCCTACAGCATGAAGAATGATTATGGAAAGGAAAGACTTCCATGATTCAAGGTCACAATACACCCACGGATTGCCCAAGTAATCCCTGGGAATAGACAACTAGAGACCTACTTTGAGTGCTGGAGGTAGATAACTCCTCATTGCAACTACATCTTCAAGAATATCAGTGATATCTTCACCTAGCATAAAGCATGCTATGGGGAAGGAAAAAAAGTGAGAAAGTGGGGATTTCACTTCCTCTGGAAATCAGACTGTCTGATAATCTTGCACTATCTTTCTGTATTCTGTTTCTTGTTCATAAATCCAAGACACATTCAAAAGTTCCCAATACCTTTTTCAGAAGAGAAAATACTAATCACTAGATGATGGATCATATAAACTGGGTTTAATTAATTGAAATGTAAGCAGATGTTATCCTGGTATCATCCACCTTTGAGAATATGGTCTCAATATTCCAAACTACATTCAGCCCTTATCCTGGCTGATTGTGAAGTAATATTTGCAGGATTGAGCATTGTACTCCTATATTTAAAACATTGAACAGAAATGTGGCTGCCAGATCCATTGCGACTTCTGCATGCATACATAATTCTTTTCCTTTGGTTATAGATCATAAATACTAAATAGTAGGACAAGATTTATTTTAAAAATGACTGAGTCCTTTCAGGAAATAGATATAGAAATCATATTTGGCAGAAATGCTAGTTACCAGAGAATCATTGCAAGTTTTGATGACTCTCTTTGAGCAGGCAATTAATTTTTAGGTAGAAGAACATTCAAATATGTGATTATTCACTTCGATTGGTTTATAGTGATAATGTTATTAAAATGCCAAAACAATAACATTATTTAAACTGGATAAAACACTAAAATCAGAATGATAAAACAGTACCATGATTACAAAATACTATCATTTTGTTCAGCTTTGTGATTTTTTTTACTTTGTTATTCACATCTGCATATTCTGAGTGCAAGCAATTAAAGAAGTTTTATTTTGTTTTGATTATATATATATGTTTTACCACCTTCCTAGGTTTAGTTTATTTCTATTTCTATTTATTCCATTTGGTTGCACATGCATTTGTTATAAAACCCAGTTTATTCAAGTGACTTTCCGCCACCAATCTGGTTTTACCACTATAGAGAAAATGTCTTTCTTCATAACAAATAGATATATTGTCTTCATCAGCATACCAATAGAGAAAGTGTGAACAATTTTAATCAGACGTTGAGAAAAGAACACTAATATGTACTGCTTAGTATCATTTTGGTTTTGAAATAAACACAGTCGGAATTTGAAATATCTCAGACCAAACCTATTGTTACACAGAATAAAATAGTTATCTCAAGGTGCATAGAATGGGTGGTGAGAACTGGCTGCAAGGTGAAACATCTATGTGTCCCTTAAGATAGCTTGCTACCTTTAACCATAGTGTAAATGCATATAATCTACCCCTTAGTCACTATTTGTGAAAATGCAGTTTTCTCCATTTTCTCAAGGAAATAATGTTTTGGCCTGGCACAGAAAATATCCAATGGAAAAGTATGACTCTACTCTGTTTTAGGCATCCACTCAGTGTTTATCCATTAAAATTTGTTAGAAACATGTACATCTTTTTATAGGTCATATTTATTAGATCTTTATATTATTATTTTTTGTGTGTGTATGTGTGCATGAATATGCATGGGTATGTTACAAAGATGCAAAATAAATTATACTTCAGACTGCTTTAACAAATCAGATTATGTAAATGTAAACATTTTGCAAAGTCAAGAAATTAAGAGAGAGGTATCCTTGCTTACTAAGAATTTATATTTTACTGTAATCCTAACCATATCCTAACTCAGGATTCCAATAATTCCAACAGCCTGAATTCCTAAATCCTGTCTAAGCATGTCTACCATTACATACATATCAAAAAGCTGCAGCTATCTTTTCTACCCTACAATCTTCACAATTATAGGCAAAGGTCTGGCTCTAAAGACACCTTCCACTCACAAAGTTTTTTTTTAGAAGACTGTGACATTTTCCCCTTCTTCTTTTCTCTAGTTTCAGCCACTGTTCTGTTGAAATTTAGATATACAGCCTGAAACCCATGCAAATGGTATCAAAGGGAAAATGGTTATAATGAAAGCACCAGCCCCTTCTAGAGTATGCAGTATGTATGTAAGTGTGTGTCTTTGTGTGTGTGTGTGTGTGTTTGTTTGTTTGTTTGTTTGTTTGTTTGTTTGTTTGTTTAATATATAAGCTACACCAGTCCAGATGACTCTGGGTGGCTTCACAGAATTAAAAGGCACAACACCATACATAATGACCAAATCAATAAAAACAGTGAACCATATTTTCAGGCCAATTAAACTATTGTGGTTACAGATACTGGGATTAAAAATACCATTCCTTATTTTTTTTAAATGAAATTGGTTATCTTTCACATGTTTAGCTGTACTCTTTCTTGTAGGACAAAAGAAAATATGAATTCTTTCATTCATTTTCTTAGTCCTCTGATACTCACTAATGCAGTTTAAGAGAGCACATCCTTATACTAAGATTGAGGCAAGAGTTGGTCCCAGGTGTAAAATTTGTAATTCTCTACTGTATACTGCAGAGAGAGAAGAAAATATTTTGAAACAATGGAAAATACTTGTAGCTCGGGTTTTAGATTTTGCCGGTGGTTTGCTCTCCAAGCTTCTTTCAATTTAGTTTCTGAACATTTTGTTATCGGACTACATAACATTATAAAGCAGGATTTTCTTGTCCTGTTCCTGCTTAGCTTATAAATGTCTTGTGTGCCAGTGTGGTCAGTTGGTCGTGTGATTGGTTGTTCGTTTGGAACTATATTTAAATTCGGAGAAGCTGATTGGTTCTCTTGTTGATTGGCCATTCGAATGGTCTGGTTTCTTACATATTCATATGCTGGATCTAGATCAATATACTTGTTAATTGCTCCTTTGTTGGAATACCAGACTTCAAAGGAAAAGATTACATTGTTCTGCTAAATATGACATAATACTTATGTTGCAATCAAGAAAGCACCTCAGCTTTGTAACTTGTGTTCATACAGTAACATCTTTGTGAGCAAAGCACTAAATAAATACTTCCATTTCATGGGCATACTTGTTCTCCTGGACTGGAATTGTTGATTACAATTTTTAAAAAGTAATTCACTCTTTGTTACTTTACAATACCATGCATTTTGGTGCGTTTTGACAAAACTGAGATAGTTTATTTATTAAAATAATAAGTCAAAGCAACAGTATTTGGTAGGTGATACCCGAAGTGTTTAATCTGTGAATATTTTTTTCTTTTTTTTAAATTAGAATTGTGCAATGTAATCTAAGAATAATTTGTACCAAGGGATAGATATCTTGGAAAATTAGACTGTAAAAATCATTTACAATTAATGTATAATAAACACAAGGCTTTCAAAACACAAACATTGGATTTAAAATTAGATACAGAGGTAAAAGTGCTCCTTTTTATATCTATGGGCACAGATATTAATAGCTTCTTATTAAATGTTGTGATATTACATAATCTCAAAGCAGAGAAGATTTGGAACAAACCATGATTCAATCATGTAATAAAGTATAGAACCCTAATTGCCCCAAAGTCATATTCCTTTGAGGGCATACTAGTTAAAAAAAGATGAAAAACTAGAGCACCCTTAATAAATAAATAATCCAAAGACATAGACATCATAATGGAAAATATATTTTTAGAGAAAGACATCCTTTCTCTGGAATCTGGTTTCAGAAGAACAGAAGATCTTGTTCCTGTACTTTTAAACAAAACTTTAAACAAAAGGCTTCAGTTTTCTTCTTTAACCATAATAACTAGCCTCAAGAAGTTTTAATAACATAACTATCATAGTACATACCAGATAAGAGAGTAACAATGAGCAAAGGACTTTGTTTTATTCAACTAAGTTAGAAAGTGTTTGTCAGCAAACAGATAAACAGACAGAAAATGTGGCCAAAAACATAATTACACAACTGTGTGAAGCAGAACTGAAAATAAAAGAAACAACACTTAATGCTTCCTACACTTTTTCTACCAATTTTATTCAACTGGTTCCAGTTGTCCCAATTTTGGGGAAAGGCCTGAGTTTCAACCTTGATTGAGAAATGTCCCTAAAGCCCTTGCTAGTTCCAGGATCTGCTGGCACCCAGATTAAAGACTAAAGAGAAATTCTAGTTTTTTTTTCTAAACTGAATTCCATGCCCTATTCTCTTGTCTAATGAGAGAATAAGGTAGTGCCTTTCTGAAATCAGTGTAACATACTTAGAGTTACCAGCAAAATTGCTAAATCCTTACAGAAAGCTCAGGAAAAATAACACAAAGAAGATACCAGTAAGAGGAAATAAAATACCAAACATGGTACCCAAATCTCACCTTATATAATATGGTACTAATTGAGTTGGATTGATTGGAAAACAATTGTTAGGTAGACCTGAAATTATCCTAGCCTCACCTAAACCCTTATAGTCCCTTATGGTGAGCAATGTCTGCAAGAGGTGAAGAATGACAAAAACAGTGCTACAAGCCCCACTCCTTTTGTTATGCATCCTATATGCACATACAAAAGGAATAAAGCATAATGATATTGAGCACACATGATATGAAATTTATAGTGTTACAAAAGCAATAGGACATACATGCTTATTTGTGGTGTGTAATATCTTATACTGAACCATTGAAGAAGTAGAGTTTGAGATCTACATGTATATGCAATGTGGTTATGTTAATAATTTGCTAGATCATATTTTAATATTAGGCACATTAATTTAAATATTTCAAGTAAAATGTTTTAATGTCAAAGTCACCAATGTGTTAGTTGGACAGCTATTGTAGCCCAGCAGGATCCGGTTGAGCTACTGATGGACTTGGATAGCGAGGAACCATATGATTCTGCCATGGAAGATGTGGAGGACCCTGGGCAGGGTTCAAACTCAGAGCAGGGACCAGAGAGGCTGGTTGGCCACCAGGAGGCGCCTGAGGCATGGAGCAGTGGGGAGGATCAAAGGCAGTTTGTCCCTGATGCTAGATTACGAAGGGCTGAGAAACGGAAGCAGCAACTCCGTAGGCAGTCTCATAGATGATAATTATGCATAGGTGGTTGTGCCCCTCCCAAGAGGGTTTATAAGTGAGGCATTGGGAGGGGACATTTGCAGGAAACAACCATTTGAACTAGTATTGAAGAAATCTGTATTCTAGTAGTGTCATGTGGAATTATCTGTGTTGCTGCCTTGGAGCTTTCTGGGTCGCTGCCAACCTGTTATCTTGAGCATGAGTTTGCCTGGGCCTTCAGCCAAAGGAGTTCTTATCGCATTCATTAAATAGTGGCAAACAGCCAAGCCTGTGTTCTGGTGTATTCACAGGCCGGGGGGGGGGGGGGGGTCAGAACAGACAGCCATATAAATTTGTTTAAATAATTAAGTAATTAAATAAATAAAATATTGATGACAGAAACACAGGTTTAATAGGGAGACCAATATTTTATTTAATTAATTAATTAATTAAACAAATGTATATGGCTGTCCAACTCATAATATTGAAGTCTATTGTCTGTTTAGGTTTTGAAATCTAGATTCATTGTCTTAATATTTTTGACCATTTGAACCCATGCTGAATTCCAAATTAAATTATCAATTTTCTTGCTCCACGGATCCTTGATAAGATGGGAAAAGATATTCCATTTCTTCTTAACAAGCAATGCAGTATGAATAGAAAATTGACAAGGTATTGCAAAATGATAGTTATAACTCAAATCTTCATATCTGGAAACTTATTAAAAACTTGGGGGTAGATGTTACACAGTTGTTTTTCAAAAAATTTCCAAGGTTAATCTGTATGAACACTGACACATTACCTTATTCTAGACTTTATAAAAACTTTAGGGTAGTGGGGATATCATAATTGCATTCCTGATTAATTTCTAGTCCTACATTTTGAATATTTTCTGTCTACCGTGAAAATGTATCTTGGAGAGGACATGTACTGAAGGAAAATTATTTATGAGCAGTATAAATATAATTTAATTTATAAGGCCTGAAAAAAAGAATAATTACCCTGAGTTTGAGGATAAATACACAGAATAGACAGAAAGGTTGTTAAGAGGTTTTTCCTAGTTTTTGCCTTAATTAGCTCATTTGGCTGAATTTGTCATTAATCACTTTAGATGTATATTGCTTGAGTTATATGTCTTTTAGATGATGAGGAAAAAAAGCCCTGCTTTCCAAATATGGCCACTGTCTCCAAATATAATTACACAGAATGCTAATCCTTAGGTGGCATTTTAAAATATATGGTTTGTGTGTTGATTACTTCTCTGAAAATTATTAGCTCAGCACAATTATTCTGATTTATGACCAGAAAGAAACTAGTTCGCATTGGCTCATGGAATAAAACAGATCACTAAATTCTGAAAATATCATCTGTGTTTTGTATTAGTCATGTTTAATAATTAAGAATCTGCTCAAAAACACAATGGAAAGAAATAGATCCATTTTTTTCACCTCTCACAAACAAGTCACTCCAGGATTGCTTTGTGTGCATATCCTGTAGATCTTAAATTTTTGGTTTCTTTTTTTTCTTTGTTTTTGTACAAAAAAAAAATCACACCATTGAATGCAATGAGGAAATTTTCTTTGATGTGCACATGCAGCTAATGCATAATATATTAATTAATTTCTACACCGTTTGACTGCAATTTGTGATTTTATTGCTGGCTTGTCCATTGATTCCGCTTGTCAAAAGCTAGTTATGACCACAGGACACTGAGCTAGCCCTAAACACTTGCTAATTGCAAGCAATCCAAATATTGATCATGTGACCACAGACATGCTGCAACAGTCATAAATGGAAAGACTGGTCATAAAATAACTTTTTCAATGCAGTTGTAACTTTCAACAGGACAGTTGCTGAACAGGACACTTGTTAAGTGAGGTGTTTTTATCCTCATCTATAAATAGAATAGAATAGAATAGAGAGTTGGAAGGGACCTTGGAGGTCTTCTAGTCCAACACCCTGCCTAGGCAGGAAACCCTATACTACTTCAGACAATGATTCATCATAGCTACCCATTTTAAAACAGATGGATGTGCATAATAATAAATTATTCTTCTTTTTCCCTCTACTTCATGCAAAACAAATCTCCATTACTTATTCATCACCAGGGTATTCCCAAGAATCACTCTTCCATCCTAAATAGCATTCACTTGGCTTCAAGGCATGAGCCATGTTCATGTTGTAAATACATGAGATGTTCCCTTTTGGAATAAAGGAACAGGGAAAGTTAACATACAAGTGTAATAATTTGGCACACCAGTAAGTCATACTCCCTTGTGAGTCTATGTACTGTTAAATCATTCTCTGCTGTTACTGCCAAAGCTAAGAGAACAGAAACTAACTGTCTTCTTTAACTCTCTCATGTCTCAGTTTTGCACTTGAAAGAAATTGTTAATACCTACACAATTAAAATATTATTCTGGGCTAAGTTTTCTCTTATTTTGCATGTTAAATTGGTTTCTTATATAGTCAAACAGTGCTGGGTAGTAAATTCAACTTGACATTTGAAAATGGAAATATCTCTGTAGCTACTTTATTAGCCACAGCTAATGCAATGGCAAACATTGTCATGCCTGTGGTTTTTTCAATGGTGTACTTCTCCTCAGAAAGTGATTTCTGTTTTTTTAACTTTGTTCTCAAGGTACATGAAAATTACTTTTAAATTTCTTTGGATAATGCATTGGAGCTCAATTAAGGTCATTGCAGCTGACACTTCCTTCTCCCCATACTTGCCAATTTGGAGATCTCAGATGGAAGATTTGTTGCTGTGGGAATTTAATGGATTATCAGGGAAGTTGTTCAACACCAATTTAGTTGTATTTAAGTACAATGACAATAATGATTGTAGTTATACATTCATGGAATTATAATTTTATAATGTAAGACTGATTGCTTTCTTTGGACCAGTGGGCATTTTGATTGACCATTGGCTCTCCCTACTCCCACATCTATCAGGAAAAATCATTTCTTAGATGTTATGCCTTTGTTACCTAAATTGTTGCCCAATTTTGACTTTGCTGTTTTCTTTGTGTTCCATTTGGTTCTTATTGAATGAGCCACAAAGGAAGCACAAGAAACACAGTAGAAGATGAACTATAGATGAATAAGTATGAACTCTGGATAGTAAGAATTACATTATACCCAGCACAACAAATTGGATTTGGAGCATGCTAAGAACAAGAATAGCACCAAAACTAGCTGCTGTATCAGCAAATCACATGATAACACATAAACACTTCCCTTTCTGCCCTAATGTTCCTTGATATATCTTGTCCTTTTCCTTATTTCTTCTTGCAAACCACTTCTAAAATCTTCCAAGAAAACTGAAGCGACTTATATACACAATCGCCAGGAATGGCTTGTAATCTACGGTCACCAACAATGACTCAATGGCATCAGATAACACTAATCCAGAGATATGAAGAAAAAAATATTGAGAGAGCAATACTGCAAAAAAAAAAATAGTTTGCAATTGGAATAAGACAGTCCCCTTCCCCATATGCTCTAGTGTGAAAATGATATTGATTTACCATAGTTGTCTCTAGCCAGTCTGTGCTAGAACAGAGAATGGGACGAGAGGGGTGGCTGTATTTTAGCTGGAGATCAATACATCAGTGAAGTAATTGAAAGCTGTGCTCTGATGGTCTGCTTGTTGGTGACAAGGAGCCACTGAGGCCATGGTGGCACATCAAGTAAGCAAAGATCCAGTTTTTGAAATAGGACATTTTGTTCCTGCCCAAAGAATTGAAATGCGCTTAAAGCTATCAGAAATGTGACATATGAATAAGGTAGTCAATTCGTGTTCCCAAAGCATTTTAAAACTAAAAAAAAATCAGATAAATAGACTATTTCAAATTTGGCTTAGTGATAAAAAAAACCATGTTAGAAAAAATGTTCATTGATGTTTCCCCAAAAGACTGAAAAGACTGCACCAAAGCTTTCAACATATTAATAATCGACTTCAAAGCAGCAACTGACCTTTGTTTTTTCTGCAATATCATTTTACATTTGAACCCACTAATTTTATGGTGTTATTCATTCCATGCAGACTAATGGGAGCTCAGCAAATTGCTCAGCACAGAGAATAAGAGACTGGCCTAAAACACATCAAATAGCAGTATAAACAATAGCAAATCTCCTACTTTGAGATGCCTTTTCACTGTCTTTCATTCCATCCCTACCAGAGGCAATACTTGGAGGTTTTGGAGTATAAAAGATGGCTGATGCTAAATTAATAGAAAACAAACAAGAATCACAATTCTACATTGTTGTAAGATTTCCTAATTGACAGACTTTACTTACATCTAGATCTAAGCACTCATGATGACCTCCAAATAAGCTGGGACTTTAGTGCCCCACATTTCTAGCTAGAATAAAATAGAATAACAGTGTAGGAAGGGACCTTGGAGGTCTTCTAGTCCACCCCCCTGCTTAGGCAGGAAATCCTACACCACTTCAGACAAATGGTTATCCAATCTCTTCTTAAAATTTTCCATTGTTGGAGCATTTACAACTTCTGATGGCAAATTTTTCAATTGTTCTAACTAATTTCTCCTTAGTTCTAAGTTGCTTCTCTCTTTGATTAGTTTCCACCCATTGCTTCTTGTCCTGCCCTCAGATGCTTTGAAGAATAGCTTGACTCCCTCTTCTTTGTGGCAACCCCTGAGATATCAGAACACTGCTATCATGTCTCCCCCAGTCCTTCTTTTCTTCCGACTAGACATACCCCGTTCCAGCATCCATTCTCTTTATATGTTTTAGCCTCCAGTCCCCTAATTATCTTTGTTGCTCTTCTCTGAACTCTTTCTAGCATCTCAACATCTTTTTTACATCATGGTGACCAAAACTGAATGCAGTATTCCAAGTGTGGCCTTACCAAGGCATTATAAAGTGGTATTAACACTTCACGTGATATTGATTCTATCCCTCTGTTTATGCAGCCTAGAACTGTGTTGGCTTTTTTGCAGCTGCTGCACGCTGCTGGCTTATATTTAAGTGATTGTCCACTAGGACTCCAAAATTCTTCTCACAGTTAGTTCAGTATCTACTACATAATCTATAGTACTACAGACTACTACAGAGTAATCTACATAACATATAGAAGTCCAAATCATTGCTGGTGTAAAGTATTTCACATTCTTTTTCTAATCTAGATATCATTCTAATGATATTATGCAATGTTATAAATCAGAGCCTGTGTTCCAGGCATGCAAAGCACTTCACTTACCTTCCCCATCACTGCAACTGTCCAGTAACATAGCCTAATTATGTTTCTTCTATATAGTAGATAGAGAAAGGAGATGAAAATTGAGGCTGTGAGAGTAAGCTTTTGGCAAAGAGTAAATTTTCCTTTGAGCCTTTGATTCCTGGTAATTTAATGGATTGTGTCCATAGAGTTTTATGAGAAATAACAGGAAGTTGTTTGCTTTCCAAACGCTAAGCAGACAGGACCATGGTGAACATCACCTTCCTCCATATATATATTTTCCTGCATCAAGGTAAAGGTTTCCCTCGCACATCTGTGCTAGTCATTACCGACTGTAGGGGATGGTGCTCATCTCCATTTCAAAGCTGAAGAGCCAGCGCTGTCCGACGACATCTACGTGGTTATGTGGCCAGCATGACTCAAGGCCAAAGGAATGCTATTACCTTCCCACCAAAGGTAGTTCCTATTTTTCTACTTGCATTTTTACATGCTTTTGAACTCCTAGTTTGGCAGAAGTAATGTGAGCTCACTCCCTTATGTGTCGCTAGGGATTCAAATCGCCGAACTGCCAACCTTTTCCCATCAACAAGCTCAGCATCTTAGCCACTGAGCCACCAGGTTCTGCATAATTTTCCCCAAATTTTCCTGCATAATTTTCCCCAAATATGTACATTTATGCATAGAAATGTTTTTAAATTAATATTAATGCACTATGTGAGTTATGTGGTCTTTGATTGCTTACTCTGAATTAAGTTTTACTGTTTCACAACATGTTGCTTAAGATGCTCTGACACCTCAGTACACATGGGTGGTTCAAATGATAGCCCACATATGATTTTATCTCTATGAAACAAACTTGAATGTTGTCTATATAAAAGTGATGATCTTAAGACATATGAAGATGCACCTCAGAAAGGAGAAACAAGAACGCAAATAAATAAAACAACAAACAGATTGGCAATCCCAAACCTCTTGGAGATTTGTTTGAGAATGACAAGTGTCCCAAAGGGACAAGGGAGAAACTAAGTAGAATCCCAAAGACAATCTAGAAAAGTGACGGTGTATGAAATTAAAACCAAATACAAGTTATAGTGGCACAATGCAATAATCTTTGCACCATGCAGATGTGCTTGACGGTCATACCTACCCTGTTTTTCCGAAAATAAGACCTTCCCAGATAATAAGCCCAATTGGGCTTTTGAGCGCATGCACTAAAATAAACCCTCCCCTGAAAATAAGCCCTCTCCAAAAATATTGCAACACAGCAGCAACCGTGAGGTGACCACACACGCAGTCTCCTACACCTCAAAAATAATAAGACCTCTCCGAAAATAAGACCAAGTGCTTATTTTGGGGGTAAAAAAATAAATAAAACCCTATCTTATTTTTGGCGAAACACGGTATTTACCAAGTGGTAAATTTACTGATGAAGCGGAATAGGAAAGCCTCAAGAGCCTGGGGAGGGCAAAAACTCCCCTCCCCCAGCTTTGGTGCAGAAAGCTGACTAGGTCAAGCCCCTATGGTCACACCCACCCAGAAACCAGGCAGAGAACCAGTTGCTAAAATTTTTCAATCTCACCCCTGTATATATTGATATAGCTGGACTACAAAACATTAGCAATGAGTAAAGTATTTTTAAGTTCAATTTTCACCAATAAAATTTTTTTTGAGTGCTTCAGTTGACAAGTTCCTCAGGAATTATTTTATAGTACTATGCAAGTCAAAAAAAAAGTCACACCTGAATAGCAATGATATCAAGATGATGAATCTTAGTGGGTGCTTATTTTGTAAATTCTATTTGTTATTTTATTAGTGTAGTTATTTGTACTTTAATATTCAGAAAAAACTTGTACAAAAAGCTAGTCTCTCATTTCTGAAACTCAGAAAAAAGTTTTTTAAGAAATGCTGACTAAACATAAAATTGTCTCTACTTTCTTTTTCTTTTAATACCTGAAGTTTTGGAAATTAATTATAAGTATTTCAATCATCTTTTTATTATTCTTTCCTATGCATTTTCTGCTCTAATAAATAAAAAGAAACCAGTGACCCAGCAAAAGAATCCTACTTAAAGATAAACATTTTCAGCAGGAGTGGGAGGTAGGACATTGCTTGAGGTATTGAAGAACAATAAAGTTTATTATCAACATTTCCCTTGCGTACCAAGGTTTTTGTGGGTATCATTTTACAACTGTCAGCTCTCGATTAAAATGATGCGGCTGACAGATGAGAATCTTAAACATTCAGCTTCTTTCAAATATTCCAAATGAACAAGAGCTGCCTAATTTGGCCTCTATTGAAAACAAAAAGGCCTTGTGAGTATGCAGTCTTATTTCACTTTGCTTAGTGTTTCATATGCATAAATAATTTTTAATGCTGCTCAACCTGCTACACTGTTAATTCTACTGCTCAGAAAGATTTCATTAAGCATAGTTCAAACAACAGCAAGCTATAAATACAATTTCTTTTTTCTTCCTGAAATTTATGACTCATGCTAAATGAAAAATTCAATACATTTTCTAGCAGTCTTTACTTATTTCAGTTTCAATTATATTTTTCAACGTATTAATTCAAAATTCTGAAAATTTTTAAAAAATATTAAAGGTGGTCATAGATATGCAGAATGTAAAATATATTTCAGCATCTATTTTCTTTAAGTATAAGCACATCAGCTTAAAAAAGCAGAGACACAGTTAACTTTTCCAAATAATAATAAAAGAATTGCTCAGAACTCAGTTGCATTTTAGGCTGAATTATATTCTCCTTTGCCACACACACACACACACACACACACACACACACAAACACACACACAGATATAATTTGAAGCATTTTTTTATAAATTATGTATAATTTTTGGTGGAAGGGAGGGAGGGAGGAGGAGAGAGAGGAAAGAAAGAAAGAAAGAAAGAAAGAAAGAAAGAAAGAAAGAAAGAAAGAAAGAAAGAAAGAAAGATAGATAGATAGATAGATAGATAGATAGATAGATAGATAGATAGATAGATCATTTAGAAAAGATGTATGTAAGGTTTTATATAAAGAAACTTCCACAAAATTTAGGGCTGGCCATTACCGGTGAAGGAGGGTTCGCTACGTCACAGAGATCCCTCCTTCCGGCCCTATGAGTCCCACTCCGAGGCCAGATGGCGCGAGTAGTCAGGACCCTGGTCTCCGGCTGTTGTCGCTAAATGCCAGGTCTGTTGTTCACAAGGCTCCCCTCGTCCGGGACTTAATTTTAGACGAGGGGGCAGACCTGGCATGTATTACTGAAACCTGGCTGGGCCCGGAGGGAGGAGTCCCCCTCGTAGAGATGTGCCCAGAAGGATTTCAGGTGCTTCATCAGCCGAGAGCTCAGAGAAGGGGTGGGGGTGTGGCTATTGTTATTCGGGAGTCTTTAGTGCCTCGTAGGATCCCTGCTCCGGAACTTGTCGGGTGTGAGTCCCTATTGGTGAAGCTGGACCTCAAGGGTCAAGTGGGCCTGCTGCTAACGTACCTGCCTCCCAACAGCGTTGCAGCAGCCCTCCCCTCGCTCCTCGAGTCGGTAGCCGAGCTGGCAATTGAGTTCCCCAGGCTTATGGTCCTGGGGGATTTCAATTTGCCTACGCTCGGTGAACACTCTGATGGGGCGCAGGAGTTCATGGCTTCCATGACAGCCATGGGCTTGACCCAGATAATTCGGGGCCCAACTCACTCTGCGGGTCACACGCTCGACCTCGTATTTCTTTCGGAGCAGTGTATTTGTGATCTTGGTCTGAGGGGTAATGAGATCATACCCCTGTCGTGGTCAGACCACTGCCTACTGAGGCTTGACTTCCGAAGACCAAACCCCCACTGTAGGGAGGAGGAACCGACCAAGTGGTTCCGCCCCAGGCAACTTATGGACCCTTTGAGGTTCCAGACGGAGCTTGGGGTTATTCCTGATACTCTCGCCCACAGTCCGGTAGAGACTCTGGTTGCTGCCTGGCATTCGGCAGCATCGGAGACCCTCGACCGGATTGCGCCACTACGGCCCCTCCGAGGCGGCAGATCCCGGAGGCCTCCTTGGTTCACCGAGGAGCTCCGGGAGAGGAAGCGCCGGAGGAGACGCCTAGAGCACCAGTGGAGGTCCGATAAATCCGAATCGAACCGAGCACTCTTAACAACCTGCACCAAGGATTACATCAGGGCACTTAGGGCAGCAAAGAGATCTTATATTGCCACCTTGGTTGCGTCCGCCGAGTCCCGTCCAGCCGCCCTGTTTAGGATAACCCGTTCCCTCTTAAATAAGAGGGATACGGGGCACCCCTTGCAGGGTAGGGCTGAAGACTATGCCCAGTTCTTGGCGGACAAAGTTGCTCGGTTTCGGTCGGATTTGGACTCCACCTTTGCAGAGCCAGCCGAGACACGAGAGGACGATTTGGTAGACCATCGCTGGGTTGAGTTTCAGGACGTTACCCCCGGGGACGTGGACAAAGCCATGAGGGCTGTGAGTGCCTCCACCTGTGTACTGGACCCGTGTCCCTCCTGGCTGGTTGCTAACAGCAGGGAGGTGACACGGGGCTGGATCCAAGCGGTTATTACCGCCTCACTTCGGGAGGGGCACTTCCCCGCTGCACTTAAAACGGCGGTGGTGAGACCCCTCCTGAAGAAACCATCTTTGGATCCAGCTGTACTTAACAACTATCGTCCAGTCTCCAACCTCCCCTTTATTGGGAAGGTTGTTGAGAAGGTGGTGGCCTACCAGCTCCAGCGGTCCTTGGAGGAAGCCGACTACCTGGACCCCTTCCAGTCCGGCTTCAGACCTGGTTACAGCACAGAAACCGCTTTGGTCGCATTGACCGATGATCTCTGGAGAGCCAGGGATGGAGGCCACGCCTCCATCTTGGTTCTCCTTGACCTCTCGGCGGCTTTCGATACCATCGACCATGGTATCCTTCTGCGACGACTGCGGGAGGTGGGGGTGGGAGGCACTGTTTTGCAGTGGTTCTCCTCCTACCTCTCGGACAGGTCGCAGTCGGTGTTGGTCGGGGGACAGAGATCGACCATGAGGCCCCTAACATATGGGGTGCCGCAGGGGTCGGTCCTGTCCCCCGTACTATTTAACATCTACATGAAACCGCTGGGCGAGATCATTCGGAGGCACGGGATAAGATACCACCAATATGCGGACGATACGCAGCTGTATCTGTCCGCCCCGTGCCAACTCAATGAAGCGGTGGACGTGATGAACCAGGGACTTGAAGCTGTTAGGGACTGGATGAGGGCTAACAAGCTTGTACTCAACCCAGAAAAGACCGAGTGGCTGTTGTGTTTCCCTCCCAAAAATTTGGCTAGTGTTCCACCACTTAGGCTGGGGGGTCAAATTTTACACCCCTCAGACAGGGTTCGCAACTTGGGAGTTCTCCTGGATCCGCAGCTGACCTTTGATCACCACCTGTCGGCTGTGACCAGGGGAGCATTTGCCCAGGTTCGCCTGGTGCGCCAGTTGCGACCCTACCTGAACCGGGAGGCTCTCACAACAGTCACTCGCGCCCTCGTGACCTCTAGGCTGGAATACTGCAATGTGCTCTACATGGGGCTGCCCTTGAAGAGCATCCGGCGGCTTCAGCTAGTCCAGAATGCGGCCGCGCGAGTGATTGTGGGCGCACCTCGGTTTGCCCACATAACACCTATCCTCCGCGAGCTGCACTGGCTACCTGTTGATCTCCGGGTGCGCTTCAAGGTGCTTCTTACTACCTACAAAGCCCTTCATGGTAGTGGATCTGCGTACTTGGGAGACCACCTCCTGCCAATCACCTCCTCTCGACCCATAAGATCGCACAGATTAGGCCTCCTCCGAGTGCCATCTGCCAGCCAGTGTCGGCTGGCAACTACGCGGAGGAGAGCCTTTTCAGTAGCAGCTCCGACCCTCTGGAACGATCTCCCCGTGGAGATTCGTACCCTCACCACCCTTCAGACCTTCCGCACAGCCCTCAAGATCTGGCTATCCCGCCAGGCCTGGGGGTAAGACCATAGTCCGCCCCCACCCGAATGTTGTATGAATGTTGCTTGGTTTTAATTATATATTGTGTTTTTATGTTATTGTATGTCTCCCGCTCCCATACAAGTTGTTAGCCGCCCTGAGTCCCCTCAGGGAAAAGGGCGGCCTATAAATAAACTCAACTGAAACTGAAACAACTGAAAATTATTATATGCAAAACAATGAAGAAATATGGAAATACCTACATTAAAGGAATGTATTGTAAAGATGACAAAATTTAGCAGAAATGGCAAAATTGACAAATGGAAAACTTATAATTTTTTTAATGGGCGTTTTGCTAAAAATGGGAGGAGACATGCAACAATGATTTGTAGATTTTATTATTTAAAAAGGTGTTAAATATGGTATGGAAGGGATCTCTGTAATCTAATTTAAATGAGGAAAGAGGAATAATTAACTTTATTAACAAATGCTGCATAGAAGATTGGAAGGCTTTAAAAAAAATTCTCTTTTTTCCATAACTCTGTTGCTTTCTTCATTTTTTCTTTGCCCTTTTCCATTTCTCTATTTTTTCTTTATATATTTTCTTGTTCATCTTTGATCTGTCTAAAAGGTTTCGATGGAATTTTCATGTGGGTGTGGGTGTGATCAAACCATCAAGATTCAAGAATGAAGACTCCTATCTATTTTATTGCATTTTTATTTAAAGAGTTTTTGTCTATTCTGATGATTATTCAGGGACCAAATTACAATAACAATTTACTTATGATGAAAATTATAGACCAAAGAAATGAATAGGATTTTACATGTTGCACTGTTGATATCTCCTGAATTTTCTTGTTCAAGGTTGACTTCAACTATCCTATGAAAGTCTGATAGAAAAGTCATTCAGAGATCCTTTTTTGAGTAATTCCAAATTATAAAAGGTGAAAACACACCAGACAAACCCAGCAATATGTCATATTATAATCTTAATGAAATAAAAGAATTATAATCAGAAGTAATTGTTAGGGATCGCTGATACAAATGAAATTACTGTATTTTTCAGAGTATTTTTTACTCTGAAAGGTGCATTTTTTAAGACACACCTCCCCCCCAAAAAAAGAGGGTGAAAATTTGGGTGCATCTTATACACTGACTGTAGCTCCACCCACCCCTACCAGAGGCCTAAAATGTGAGGCATGGAAGGAGTGATGATCTGTGGCAATCCCTGCAGCCTGGAACGGCTGATTGGGGCTATTCCGGCAATCCGATCCACCTGCCAATCAGCTGTGCTGAATCAGGCTGCAATAAGTGCTAAAGCTGACCTGGCTAGTCAGATTTTACAGCAGCAATCACATTCAGACAACACAGTAACAGATTCAGCAGGATTCAATGTACAATACATTACCAAAGCAGGTTTTTCAAGGTAGCAATAAATACAAGCAAAACACAAGCAATTTCACTTTCAGTTCTCGGCTATACCAGGCTCCTTCCTGTCTCCTTCTTGCTCACACATTTAAAAAGAAGAAACAGCCGAGATCTCACATTGCTCCTGGAAGCACCAAGCCTGAAGATGACGAATGAGACTTCGTCGAAACGTCGCCAAGACACCTCCAATTTTACGCAGGAGAAAACCCGAATAACTAGAGATCTATCTATCTATCTATCTATCTATCTATCTATCTATCTATCTATCTATCTATCTATCTATCTATCTATCTATAATGTGTGTGTGTGTGTGTGTGTGTGTGTGTGTGTATGTATATATATACACGCACGTACACACATACATATATATGAATTATATATTTGTATTTGAAATATTTAAATAATGTATACTGCTTAGAGATGAAAAACACAACAGGTGGTACAGAAATATTTTAAAGTAAAGAAGACAGCCAGAAAAAAAAACCTCACACCGAAAAAGCATACAATTGTGTAAGAATAGCAGACATGCTCCCAGCATTCCTGGTAATACTGCCAATTTGCTACACACACTTGAAAAGTGCTAATGAATTCACATTGACTGACTTGCAAACCCTAAAATACACCCCTTTATCACAGCTAGTGCCAGCCATAGACATTCTTTTACATTTTCCTCTACCAATTCTTATTCAATTTGATGCCTTTGTATTTTCTCAAAGCAGAATAACTTCTTGGGAAATTGTCATAGACAGTGTAATGTGCATTTATTTAGTTTCGGCTGGCCAAAGTGTATGCGAGTGAATGTCCTATCTTTTATTGTAGAATCAACTCTCTAATGGTGTGCATCCTTCCTGGCTTCTTATATTTCAGTTATATCATAAGGAAACTCCTTGCATAGAATATCTGTCATTTTTAATAGAGTATGCTCAAGCTGAGGAATTGTTCAAGGATTTTACTATGTTTTGCTACCTACAAAGTTAGTGAACAATTTTGATAGTCTGGTTGCTCCCATTAATCAAACAAAATAATTCAACAGTTCTCCAACCACATTGGGGTCAGAAATGACGGCACCCAGTCACCCAACTAGGAGGGATTCAAAATCCTGCCTATTAATCCCAAGTATCAGTTGGAAGAAGTACAACTGAAGACACCACACATTTGCTTCCAGAGGTTTCACACTAAAAGAGGCCAAGCAACCTAAAGGTGAAGGTAGATCATACAACCCAACCAAGGGCAGAGAAACAGAATCAACTACTGAGGAAAGCTATCAGAGAATAAACTCAGTGCTGAAACTCAGATAATGAGAATTACTGACTGCTAGGTGGAAAAAGGAAATCCCATTTATCTTATGCATGCCTAGACCAAATTTAAAAAGAAAAACTATTATCCTGCAAAGAACCTGATCATCTGCCCTTTGAGTGCTTTCCTGTAACCACATATTTACATCTAGTGAAAAGAAGGACTAGGGGTACATGTAGCAGTGTTCTAGTAGTTGAGGGGCTTCCACAAAGAAGAGGGGGTCAACCTACTTTCCAAAGCACCAGAAAGGAAGACAAGAAGCAATGGATGGAAATTAATCAAAGTGAGAAGCAATGTGGGAGAGTTTAAGGAAGAATTTCCTAACAATGAGAACAATTAACCAGTAAAATGGCTTGCCTTCAGAAGTTGTGGATGTTTCATCACTGGAGGCTTCTAAGAAGAAACTGGACAGCCACTTGTCTGGAATGGTATAGGGCAGTGGTGGGTTCTGGATCCCATTGCAACCGGTACAGTGCAATGGGGACCAGCATCCACTACATGAACGCACACAGTACGCGTGTGCAGTGCGCACATGCATCCTTACCTCCTGCGATGCTCCATGATGCCTCCACGATGTTCCAGCTGCTTGGTGGAGCATCACGCAGGTGCCGTACCCTCCATGCACATCTGTGGAAGCGCCGAAGAGCTCAAATACAGGTAAGGAGGGTGGGTAGGAGGGCCCTCCAGAGCACCATACTGGAACGGTACCCAGTGCTCCTGGCAGGTACTGGTACGCTCGTACCGGGGTGTACCACCTGCAACGCACCACTGGTGTAGGGTTTCCTGCTTGTGTAGCAGGTTGGACTAGAAAACCTCCAAGGTATCTTCCAACTCTATTATTTATTCTGTTGTTCTGTTAAAACATTTATCTGATGACATAAGTTTGTAGATGAGTGCGTATAATGGAGAAAACATTTGGATTTTAAACATGGGACCATAGGAATGTTGCAATGGTTGTTAATTGTGAAAAAATAGTCATAAGTCACTTTTTGCAATGCCATTTTAACTTCAAATGGTCACTAAATGAACTGTTGTAAGTGGAGGATGACCTATCTAATGCAGAACCTGTGACATCCACTGTGGTAATCCTTAATTTATTATGATGAGGCATCATGAGTCTTCATAGATTCATTTATCTATTGCCCTTAAATTGAGCTGAGGATTGTTTTATCAGTAATCCTTGGCTTACTACCTCAATTGAGCCCAAAATTTCTGTTGCTAAGTTTTATACCCTTTCTTGCCACAGTTGTTAAGCTAGAAACATGGTTGTTAAGTGAATCTGGCATACGCATTGAACTTGCTTATCAGGAGGTCACAAAAAATGGACACATGACCCCTGGGATACTGTCATAAATTTGCCAAACATCTGAATTTTGATCGTGTCACCATGGGGATGCTGTAATGGTTCTAAGTGTGAAAAATAACCATAAGTCACTTTTTTCAGTGCTGTTGTAACTTCAAGCAGTCACTAAAAGAATTATTGTAAATCTACAATAACTCCCTGTATTATAGCAATAGCAGTTAGACTTATATACCGCTTCCTATGGCTTTCAGCCCTCTCTAAGCGGTTTACAGAGTCAGCATTATCCCTCTTTCAGTAAGTATTTTTTCATATAATTATCATTACTTGTCCATTAATAAGACTTCATTTATCCTAGTCATCAGAGACAGGAGTCATTTGAATTTCAGATTTTTTTTTTACTATGGGACTTTCCTGTGATAATTCTCTATTTATGTTTAAGACACTTATGAGGACTGTAACTCCTTTAAGTGACTGAGTGTAATATTTGCATGCTTGGGTAGAGAGGTCACTTGTCCCTGTGAGGGAGGATGCCTGTCTCCAGTTGGCGTTGAATAACAGCCAATGACTGGAAATGAAGCGTAGTTGAAATACACAGCAGGGACTCTTAGAGCTGATTTGGATAATGGTCTAAAGTAACTGGTGAGAAATATAAATTTTCACACTGTCTCTGAAAAAGAGAAATAAGCAGTGAGGCATGTACTTTTCCAGTTGCAATTCCAGGCTCTGAAGGCCAATGCAGTCCAGAAAAGATGTTTAAATTATTTAAATGTTTCTTTAAAATAAAACAAAATAATAATATTTATTATTAAGTCGGGGGGAGGAAGGATTCACAGTTCACACTGTTCCACTTAATTGTTGTGATTACAAACACTTAGAAGAAATCTTGTAGAAATCATGCCAGGAATACCTTTTATTTTTTTTGCAAAGATTAAGATTGAAACAGAAATGAAAGAAATGGAAGCCTGGGATACTGATCCAAGGTTTCAATATAATATAATAATATTAATATTCTGTAAAAATCTAAAAATATTTTCAATGTCCAGCTCAAACCATCTAAATATTTGTCCAGTTTCTATTATTTTAATCATTAATATAATAAAATGAAATAAAACTTAATAACCTCTACAGAATTTCTTTGCACATAACATATGGTGAATGTGTTTAAATATAGTCTCACTCCTTTCTAAAGTTTGCTTATGTGTCACAAACATGTACACTTCCTAAATCAAGGCTGCTTTGTATCTTTTCAATGGCTTAAAGATGTCCTCTGTCTAACTATCACTGCTTGCTACTTAAATTGTTGCATACTCTTTAACCACTTTGCCACTACATATTGAACTTAGACCTGACCGATGCCTAAAAGACCAGTTTTTTAGTGAATGAAAACAAAAAACAAAAAGAACTATAACTAAGGTCATTTCTAGACTGAGGCTCTACATTCAAATGAATATTTTAAAATACAGGTTCATCATACAATTGGGCAATTGAGGGAGGGGCAGATTCATTTCAAATATTTACTAAAAGTAGATAAAATAGTTGATTTACGGTGAATGGGAACAATCCATATTTTGTTAATTTTTCACTCAATTATTCAATTTTCATTTTTTATTTCCTGCATATATACACTATACACACACACCTGAAATGTCTATTGCTCCTGGATTTTTGGAGGAAGATTCAGCTCATTCAACTCAGGGGTAGTTTTAGCACTAAGCCAATTATAAAAGCAAATGTACAATGAAGTATGCAAAACCTATTTCCTGAGTATCTTTGAATTTAGTCCTTTATGGCTAAGGAAACTACCACAAAATGTAATGGGAAGAGGCCTCCAGTGTCCCATCCATGAAATCTGAGCACTTCCCTAGGTAATGTATGTTTATATATACTCCTTGTTCCACTGTAATACAAATCATACATTTCCACACCATGTGATTACTGATAGCAAACTATTTCTACAGTATGGAACTCAATGAAAAAGCTAGAATACATCCAACAGAATTACTAGTAGATATTAGTCTTTGTGTATCCATATATTATTGGTAACATATATTTGTCATGTTGTTCCTGCTTGAAGTCTTCTATTTGCAGTTTAGCTCTATTCATTCTTCTTGCTTGTAAACTTAGAAGAAAAGAGAGAAATATGTTTGATGTGCCTGTCTTCTCAATTCCTGCAAGTGGAAAGGGAAAACATGCAAGGGACAGCCTCTTTCGCCCTGGAAAACAGTCTGTGATAACTGAGGACTGAAGAACTTTTAGAGATATTCACAAATATAAGGAGAGACCCCAAGAAAGAAGATGGAAGCCACATTTAGTAAGATGCCAAAATGGCACTTGTGGGAAGGTCCCTTCCAACTCTATTGGCCTTAATCTGTTTTCTGCCTTCTCCAATCTCTTTCCAGTTATCAAGACTGAGAAGAAAGGGGAGAAAGAAAATGGAGCTATAATACTAATCATCTTTCAACTTCTTCATATGCTGCCTCCTAGAGGCAGAGAACTAAGCTGGCTTTTATGCATGCTTATCCAATTGCAATGTTTCATTAACCAGATTAATAAATATGAAAATATATTTAAATTATGTCTGAAAATAACTCCGAAGACTAGAAAAATACTAAAACTTGAAGGTGATTTTGCCAGGATTCCTGCGTTTTTTGTTCTGTTTTTCTTTTTGGACACATCAATCACCTTCAGGCAGTGCGTCTTCTGTACGTCAGATTTCCCTTGCCCCACTGTAGGGTGGAGATTCAATGCTGGGCTCTTCCCTCTTCACTCACCGTTATTGAAAGAATCCTGGTTAGTTTCTTTTTCCCCACTGACTAATATGCCTATCAAAGAATTTCAGCTACACTATATGTTTTGCAGCATCATTCCCTTCCTTCATTTTGGTGTGGATCATGTGCAGATAAATGCACTTCCATCATAGCTGAGGGAGCTTTTCTACAAGTAGTTAAAGCAGTATTGTATAATGCTAGATGATCTTGAAATGTCATTTTTATGATGGCACCTATCCACATATTCTTTTTTATCTTCTTTACATACCAGTACTACCAACATCAAAACATTTCTGGGATATTTATTGGCCTCTATTTTATTACCTATTTATAAATAATACATATTTGGTAATTTATGTATTGCTTTTCATTAATATAAATATCATTAAAATACATATTTATTTCATACAATAAAATATATAAAATATAGAAATAAATTTGGCATCTGGCAAAAATGAGAAAGAGGGAAATCATAGAATAATAAACCATAACTCTTAGAAGGGATTAATGTGCTTCTAGATTCCATATGGCCTGGGAAACAGTGTTCAATTAATGACAACAACATTCCATATTAGCAGTCTACCTGTAATGGTATGTGGCTATGACCTTGAGAAATGGGTGGGTTGCACTTACTGTCACTACTGGTTCGGTGATCGTGCATATGTTCTGTTCATGCACATGCCTGACTTGCGCTGTGCACACGAGACCAATCCACTACCCTTGCAACAACCAGCTCATTGTTGGGGCTTGGGCAGGCGCTGCACGCTGTGCATGAGTACACAATTTCCCTTTTGCCATAAAAACAGGTATAAAGCGCGGAGGGGCTGGCAGGCCAGCGAGCCAAAAGAGCCACTGTACCTGTTCACTCTCAGCTCCTTCAGGCCACTACTGGTTCTACTGAACTGGCCCGAACCGGCAGCAACCCACCTCTGGAATAGCCACAGACAGTGAGGTGTCTGATAAGCAGCAGCTTAGATTGCAGAAGGAATGGAGCTAGCAAATACCTCAGAATGTTTTCCCTAGATCAGGGGTGCCAAACAGGCTGCCAGGCCAGATGCATCACCTGCAGGCCATGCCTACCCCGGTTCTCAAAGGCAAAAAACGTAGTGATACATCACATGACGTGATTGTGTTTGACACCCATGCCCTAGATTTAAAGGTGACAGAGAATAAATGTACTTTCAAACTTTCAATATTCTCTTAATGTAATAAAGTAAATTTAGGTATGCTTCTTGTCTGGACTATCTTGCAAGTTGCCTTAGTTCAGGGGGATTTTGCTCCACAATTGATTCCAGTCCATTCACATGCTTTGAGAAGATTACTCTCTTACCATTTTTTTTTATTTTTTTTTGCTAAAAACCTTACCATATTAAATGGATAGACAGGAAAGTCTTCTTCCGTATTCTGCATTCTTTTGGTACTTTTGCATAAAAACAGTGTACTTTGATTGATAGTTCAAAGTAATTTAATTCACTTAAGGCAGGATGGACCTTTCTAATGTACCCTGATTACAACTTCTTCCTGGAAAGTTGCCTCCAATATGTTGGCAGGGAGCTTAGCATATGATGCCAAAAAAGGCAACTATGATACTTTAAAACCTCTTGGCACTTGTTGGTAAACATCCTGGCAAATATTAGATAGACAAGTCCCTCGTTAATCAGAATGTGTGATCTCTACAAATGCACCTCTTTGACAGGTAGAGAAGGAATTCGTTTTATATATTTATTCTTACTATCATCTTAATGTCTCAATTCATTTTTTTTTTAATTGGCTCGGTGTGTGACAGCACTCTGTCTTGCAAATTATCAGGTTTTCATGATCCACATTCCCATTTTCATTCGATCTATTTTTTTTTAATTTGATACTCCTTCTTTACTATGTTCCAATCTTGTTAAACAATTGCACTTCTCTTGTTATTTATTCCATGCTTTTGGTCTGCCATCCTATACATATATATCTGAGAGTCAGCCCTATTGAATAGGGTCACATTGATAATTAGTCAAAATTAGTTTGGTATTGAATTTATTATCTAATTTCAATATTCAGTAAGGTTTTGCCAATTGAGTGAGAAGAAGCCAACAATTATTTGTACTCAGTATAAGGTTTTTGAAATGTACACATTTCAATGTACACATTGTATATTGCTTTTATCTACTTTTTTACTTGACAAGCCAAAGAAAGTGCATTCATTATCAAGGATTTCATTTAACAATACTTTAATTAACAATAGCTCTGTATGTATGCTCAGTCCTAGCTATATTCCCTTCATTCTTCACAAAAGAATAGCTACAAGTATTGTGCTGTTTGCACACGTTCCTAAATAATTTAAAGGACCTCTCTTATCATATGGTTTGAAGATTCAGTAAGAATAATTTTATTGTACATTTGTTATGACCATCCAAACAATGGTCAATGCCAGTACATAAATCTAATAAAAAATGAAATTGGAACATAATCAGAATGGATACTAAAGGTGTATGAAAAGCATACATAAGATCTCTCCCATATTGAAATCTTCTTTCTTTCTTTAGAAACCTGCAATTAATTACCAACTAGTTTCTGTGTATACCCCCTCCCACCTTAAATGTGAAAGGAATTCTCCCTGTAAACTAATGAACTAAAGTGAATCCAAATAGAGACCAGCTGGCTGAATTACTAAGTAATTTTATACACATGATTGATTTTATTATCGTTTCACTGAAGTAACTAGTCTTTATTCTCACAATCAGTTCCAACAATTATTTGGCAAAGGGGGAGAAGATGACTGAAATTAAAAGAATGAAGAATGGAGAAGTTTGTCTTACGTCTTGCTACTACGCTTGCATACTATATTTTTCAGTTTAATTGACAATGAATTACTGGGTTTTAAGGGTCTGAAACAACACAAAGTAGAGGAGAATGACTAACATGCTAGTGTCTGAGATGCAATGAGCTACCAATGTCTAAATAATTGTTATAGATACTTCATTAATTGCATGGAACCTATGGTTTTAAGCATACTATTTATTTATCTTTTACATACTTTCTCTTTTGCAGAGATTGTCTCTGGTATGTTAAGCCACTTACAAATTATTTTAATTGATACTGCAATTTATCAGTTTCTTTCCAAATGCAATGAGCTGGAGAATATAAATTCAAGTAAAAACCTGTAAAACTTTCACTCTCTGTAAGCTGCACTAACCCAAAACCAAAAAAACAGAAATGGGTGGAAGAGGTTAAAAGGTCAAAGTGTCTAAAATTTGAAAATGAATCTTTATTTTTTTAGAGCAGGCGCACAATTTATTTTTAAACAACATAAAAACAAACACTATTAATTTGATTGCTTATTAGTAATTATGACTATCACTAAATGTATCTTATGATCCTTGATTAATGTATTTTAGTTTTCTTTCTGTACACTGAGAACATATGCACCAAAGACAAATTCCTTGTGTGTCCAATCACACTTAGCCAATAAAGAATTCTACTACAGCCAGCTAGATAAAAATATTTTAAAATAAACCTCTAAGTCCTTTCTTTTAAAATAATGGTGTTTGCATAGCACAGTAAATAACAAGCTATGAAAGGGATTGATGGAGTATTTCGGTGTCATAATGAGCTAAAATGATGCATAATAGCAATTTTATATCAGGATATTGTGTGATTACAGATCAGCCAGGATTATGGATGTTCCTCCACACATTCCAGCTGAGTCTACTGACTCTCCTGCCAAACCTTTGGTTGCTCACATAGCTCAAGCCATTGACACAATGGCTTCTTCACACTTCTGTGGCACACATCATTCCCATCTAATCAACTATTTTATTTATGAAATAGAGATAACTAATGTAATATCTTAGTATTCATCTGTGTCTACTGATGTTATGCATGAAAAATATTAAGATGGGAACTGTCCATATTAATTAATTACAGTATTGTTTCCAGTAATTTGGGAAATTCTGTGGCTATTGATGAAAGGAATATAGATATACAGGAAATAGAAATTATCAGGAGCTGTGGTGGAGCAGTGGTTAGAATGCAGTACTCAGGGCTAACTCACTGCTCACTCCAGGAGTTCAATTCTCACTGACTCAAGGTTGACTCAGCCTTCCATTCTTCCAACATCAGTAAAATGAGGACCTAAAATATTGGGGGCAATATGCTAACTCTGTAAACCACTTAGACAGGACTGGAAAGCATTGCGAAGTGGTATATAAGTTGAAGTGCTATTGCTATTGTCTGTTGCTTATGTCTTTCCCTGTTTTTCCTTCCTTTTTCTCACTTAGTTAATTCACTGTTTTATATTTGCCGGTGTTTAATAAATGAACTTCAGGTATATTTTTGCTAGCTGAATTGAGGGTGCTTTCCCTGAGGTGAAAGAGAGAGTGCAGTGGATATAAACTAAATCAGAAATCCTAATTTTTCAAAAAAAATTAAGACAGTATTGAAAAGGCATTGTAATTAAAATTGCAATGACTTTAAAAAAAAAATCATTGCCAAAATAATTACAAATAATCCAAAGCAAACAAAACCAGAGCAAATAGTACATGAACAAATAAGTACATGATGAAATGCTGCAAAAGTTGCAGCATCTTCATTAGAAAAACTTCTAAGGGAAATGTATTCAAAAGTTCAGGCATCCTCAATGGCATTTCTTTTTTGTATGTATGTATGTATGTATGTATGTATGTATGTATGTATATGTATGTATGTGTATATACACACACACACACACACACACACACACACATGATAGATAGATAGATAGATAGATAGATAGATAGATAGATAGATAGATAGATAGATAGAGAGATAGAGAGATAGAGAGATAGAGAGATAGAGATAGAGATAGAGATAGAGATAGAGATAGAGATAGAGATAGAGATAGAGATAGAGATAGAGATAGAGATAGAGATAGAGATAGAGATAGATAGATAGATGATAGATAGATAGATAGATAGATAGATAGATAGATAGATAGATAGATAGATAGATAGATAGATAGATAGATATAATCATGAACCTTCCCTAGTAAAGAAAGAAATGCCCCTGAAAAGCTGAAGGCTCCCTTGTAACAATTGCTCCAAGCAATAGAGAATCTGCAGGCTCTGGTGCTTTTATCAAATGACAAAAGCCAGTGTGGTGTTGTCACAACCTGGGCTCCTTTCACATTGCTTATGATATCATGATACAGAAACATAATAAGCAGAGCTTGTGTCACAACAGTGCAACACTGCTTTCATCATTTGCCTCTCCATGACACCCTCCCTGTAGACATCTTTGTTTAAAATGATGCCCTGAGATAGGGCTAAGTGACCATGAACCTCTAATTAAAAAAATAAAACCGGCATTAACTGCCAAGGTTAATGAGAGTAGAGTGGGATAACCAGGCCCTACACTAAACCACTAATAAAATGAGAAGTTATTAAAACTGCTTTTAAGAGCATCAAACCACGAGAGAGATAATGGAGGGGAAAGGAAGTGATTTTAGAGTTATGGTCCTGGTTTGGACTACAAACATAGAGCAAAGAACAAAAAGAAGGCTCTGCTCAGAGGACCCTTCAGGTAAAAAATGTAGGAACTTAAACACCGCTGTCATGAGCTCCTGGCAAAACATACCTTCAGGAATGCAAGTCACTTCATTTTGTGCCAACTGCAGTTTCCAAGTGGTCTTCAGAGGCCATGTATATACATTTCAATAACGTACATGCATGGTGCTGAGCATGAGTTACTGGTGCAAGATCCCAGCTACATAGAGTAGGGATTGTTTTCAGATGAAATTGGAAACTGCAGGCCAGTAGTTTGCTTGCAAATTTTCCCACCTATTCAGAAAAAAGAACCGTAAACTACCAAAAACTGCCAATGAGCATCCCATTGGATTTCTTGTCTTATATTTGCTTATGTCTTTTTGAACTGTATACCAAGGCATTAAAATCATCAAAACTATAATTAAAATAAATATTGATTGATGTTATGGTTGCAAAACAGGCATGAAACAAAATTTTGATGTTACAAGACCTTGAAGGACCTTCATTCTGTGTTTATTATACATTAGCCTAATTAGATGCCTTACCTTCTGTGTCTGAATATAGGTAGTCCTTGACTTACAACAGTTGGGACTAGAATTTCTGTTGCTAAGCAGAAGTGGTTGTTAAGTGAGTCATGTCTGATTTTACAAGCTTTTGTTAAATGAATCACTACAGTTGTTAGGTTGTTAAGCAAATCCAACTTCCCCAATTGAGAAGGTGGCTGGAAGGTCACATATATGTGACCCCACAACACTGCAAACCATCATAAATACATGCCAGATGCCAAGTGCCCAAATTTTGATCCCACGAGCTTGGGGCTACTGTGACAGTTGCAAGTGTGAGGACTGACCATATGTTACTTTTTTCAGTGCTATAGCTACCTTGAATAGTTGCTAAATAAATGGTTGTAAGTCAAAAACTAACTGTAAGCATCTAATCACCAAAGCCTAATTTGGAGGGATGTTTCGATACCTTCAGATACGAAGTGGAACTGATCCATTCAGTATGGAATGGAAGTCTTAGTGGAAAAACTATTGATGGTTCTTCACTTTCAAGAAAGGAAGAGTGGCCCCGAAACAGTGCTTTTCATGAATGAAGGCAAATATATGTGTCCCAGGATAATGTTGCAGGATCCAACCCTTGCTTTTTCAGCGATGGGTCTCTGATTTATCAGTCTTCTTCCTGGAGGAAGCCTGGTACCTACTGTATTTTGACCATTTTACCAAAACTTGTCAAGATAAAACTATTTTGGGCAAGTGTTCAGGAAATGGAAATGAAGGCACCTTGGTTTAATCAGTTGTCTTATGTTTCTGTAGTTATATAGGATACAGATATGATATACATGTGGGTTTTTTCAATACACAGTAGTATTCCATCTGTAGTAGAAAAATGTATGCCTTTATAACTTTTCTTTACACTCTTACTTTTTCTCTTTTTTCTTTCTTTGCATATGACTTTTTAAAAAATGTTGATGAGCTTTTCAAATAATTAGTTCAGAAGTGGTATTCAGCAGGTTCTGACCAGTTCTGGAGAACCAGTAGCGGAAATTTTGAGTAGTTCAGAGAACCGATAAACTGACTTGACTGACTGACCCCGCCCCTATCTATTCTCTGCCTCCTGAGTCCCAACTGAGGGGAGGGAATGGAGATTGTACAGTATCCTTCCCCTACCTTGCTGACCAAGCCATGACCACCAAGCCACGCCCACAGAACCATAGTAAAAAACATTGAATCCCACCACTGAATCAGTTATACTCAATCTGCATGTCTCCTCTTCCTTTCCCTCTGTCAGCCTTTTAGCCGTTGGCCAAAAGATATCCTAAGGAATCTAGAATCTTCCTGGACATTATGGACTGTGACAGAGTGGACAAATCAGGAGAAACTTAAATATATAGGTTCAATACTATAATCATACTTTATTCTAAGTAGCATCCCAAGCAATAATGCAACTAGTGAAAAAACAAGGTTAAAAATTCTGCATCGATTTAATATCCATTTTTAAAATCAATAAAAACACTTTAAAGACCTTAATTTGGAGCACTGAAATTCAATTAGAAAACCAGAAAAATGAGGATTGGTATGAAAATAGTAGTTACTTATAAGGCAAAGGGGAGGGGATGTTCTTTTGCTTTCTTCTCATAGGGTGAGTCCTATGAGACCCAGCTAGTGGTCTATGGTACTGAATGGACACCTGGGGACTTCAGTATAACGTCAGGTAAATGGTTCATTGTAATAATAAACAAGCTAGCAGAAAAGGAAATCTAATGTGTCTCAGTTATGATCATAGACATTGTACTAGTAACCAATAATATCTGGGCTTTTTTCCAATTGTGGAAAAGAGTACTTTTCTGCCATATTTCAGTTATGTGCAGACTCCTATTGCTTATATGACACTTTTGATGAAACCCAGGGCTCCTCCATAGAGATGAAGACTTGTTTTACTAACTGTTTTAATTAAATGCTTTGGCTGGAATCCAGAGAAGCCATTAGACACCTGCAAAGTAGTTCAGTGGCTAATGTTGAATAGAAATTCAGTGGTGTGTTTTTTTTTTAAAATAGTAGATTCAAAGATGTCTATGCAAGAGTTATTTAAAAAGAGTTTTTAAACTGCTAAAAGGAATAATGTTATCTGCAACCCAAATAGCTGTAGAACCAAATCTTTGCAAGACTGTGGAACTGCTAGAGAACAACGAATCATATTTTTATATTTTTAAAAAAATAACTTCAAACTACCTTTCAATACTTTTTTAAAGGAAAACCATATAACAATGTGTTTTCAGTTGAAGTCTCAGAATTTTTTTCTTTATAGCACTTACCTACTTATCTATAGAAATCCAAGTTCACATTTTGTTTTTCTATTTAACCAGCTTGGCGAGTAACAGAACTACTTAGGTGCAAAGGATCTTATATAGGTTGTTATAGGTTATAGGTTGTTGCAAATGGGTCCAACAAGGGTGTGCAACATTCCATAACTGTAAAGGAAAAAGTGGAATCTGTGTGGAATACCTATTGACCAACAACTTTGACCAAAGTGCTGTAAAAGTGCAACAAACAATTCTACTGCAAATAGCACAGGCTTAAATGAAAAATACTCATTCAAATACTAAATGAAAAAGAAATATTTGCACTGTGGCTTAATGCAAAGTGTGATCCCAGTTCTTGTTTGAAAAATCATGCTTAATATAACAGGCTCTGTAAACACATTCATACATATTTATTCAACAAAGCATGGTTAAAACAATTATAGCTTAACACAATGCATGAACTATATTACTGAAATCAGAACTTTAAAAACTCTGTACTTTACTATAGAACAAAATTCCTTGCTTGTCACTGGCACAGTGAAAGCAAAGCTGGTTAGAACTTAAAACAACAAGAAAAGCCAAGGTACATAAGAAGAAGGTAGGCAAACACAAGGTCATGTGGTTATATACCACTGATCAGTATCCAAAGCATTGAGTTGGCTGCTGTAGAGATAGGATGTTTTTAGATATACCATGAGGATGTATTTCAACAGATCCCCTTGTAAATATCCATCCTAAAATTTAGAGACTTAAATGGAATTGCTAAATGGAGACTCAAATTTTGGCAACTTGTATTAAAGTTAATTGCAATCTACATAAATATTGCACATGAGATGAATTAAGAATGATGTCTATGATTTAGGCATAGTGACTTCTAAGAATTATTCAGGCTTGATGAACTAAAAAGCAGCCTTTTTATTGTAGCTCCACTCAGAATGTACACTTATTTTCTGTGTGCTATTTCCCTGTTTGTGTTCTATAACTACCTTAAAAATCACATGAAGCTGGCCCATAATTATAAAACAAAAGCTAGTTGAGCATGGTAAGCAATGTATTCTTGTAATGATTGATGACAGATGGCCAATCAGGCTCTTGTTACCAGGATTATGAGCTGGGGTGGGATCAACAGAGTGGTGTGCCAAAGGCCATATGCAAACAGAAAGTTGAGCAATATGGATTCACAACTTTTAGAAGACTCTAAAGGGTTGAAGTAGGTCACTTTTTGTAATTGCAACCTGAGAATGAATGTGGCCTCCACAGATTACTGTAAAACTGGTTTTATTTAGATAGAAGCAATGTTTCCTGCATTTTTTTTAGTCCTGTAAATATCATTTACAGCCCTGAGGCCTCAACCATATGGCCAGACTGAACTATTTCTATCAGCTGCAGAAAACTTTTCAACACATCTGGAATGGGATCTTTGCATCAGCTGCTCAAGCCTCTGTATGTAGAAACTATGAATGCTTTCCTCTTGGCAGATTACAGGATTTGTGATACAAGAGCTTGTAAAAATCAGTACAGACCCTTCACATTTTGAGCCAAGTTCTTCTTCCAAGTAAGATCAACAGCATCACTGATGCCAATTCAAATAAGAACTGGTGGAAGATTTTTTACAAACAGACTTGGTCAATTCTAGTTACCTCACCTTTTAGCACAGTGTTAATAATCCAAACCAGAATTAGCAAAATGTTTCACACAGATTTGGCTACGTGCCAAAAGTTCTGGTTCAAGTTTTCTAACACACAATCCACAGACACTCAGCTCCACTCAACAACTTAATCTTGGCTCTTCTTATATGTACTCAGCAATTAGAGTGATCAACGTTCAGTCCCTTTCACCTATAATTTTTCTCATGTGTCCTCTCAAACTGCTTTACGAGGAACAAAGCCGTTCAAAGGAACTTCATTTTAAAAAGAAATACAATTTATCATTGCTAATTATCAAATGAATAGGGACAATGACCCTGAGATTTACCTAAAGACAAGGCAAAAGAAAGGCATGGAGCATTAACAGAGGTTCCAAAATCCTTCCTGAATGATGGAAGGAAAGTTTAATGAAAGAGAAATAAGAGTCTCCTTTCCTTTCTTGTTACAATTTTTTCCCCAATTCTCCTTATCTTTTGAACAAAAAAACTACAGAAATAAAAGAAAATTGGAAGAAATCCCAGCCTTCAAAACACAATATAATATCTTCATTGTGTGATATGAATATTCTAGATTCTAGCCAGGCAGCATTTGAAAACCAGCCAGGGACTTAACAGACAGATGTCAGGGGCACGTTTTTATTTATTTCAAATGTCCATTTTTATTCCTGGGCAGTTTTCTAAGAAGAGAAAACATCTAGAGTAAAATGTATCTAAATAAAAAGAATAAAAACAAAAACAAGATCTGTACCCTTAAAAGGCTATGGTGAATAAACAAGTTATGGGTTGCTGCATAAAATATATTAGTTGTGGTATCTTAGGCAAGCTAATCTATAATCCAATAGAAGATTATATTATATAATTCCCCTTTTATGCCTGAGATAGATGATAGATAGATAGATAGATAGATAGATAGATAGATAGATAGATAGATAGATAGATAGATAGATAGATAGATAGATAGATAGATAGATACTCTCTCCCTCTCCCTCTCCCTCTCTCTCTCACTCTCACTCTCTCTCACATTGTTATGAATCCCTGTTTGGGATTCTTTTTAAAGTTTAGGGGAGTTGTTTGTTTGTTATTTAAGTAAAATATTTTCAAATTTTGATCTTGCACATAAATATAATGAAGGGCTGTTGTAGGCCATAACCTGAGTGTTGGGTGGAAAGTACATTATGTGAATGAGTTATTCCCAGATAGGGAGAGTAAGAAGTCTATATATCCTAAATGGTTTTTAAGAACAGGAGCATAGCTTGGGATGAAGGGAAGAAAACAATTCTATTTTATTTATTTAGTTTTTCACACATGTACAAGATAACAGGAATAAGAATAAACATGAATAAGAACACAGGAAATGGGTACAAATAAATGGGGACAGTAGGACAGGGATGTTAGGCATGCTGGTGCACTTATGCACACCCCTACTGACCTCTTGGGAATGGGGTGAGGTCAACAGTAGACAGTTTAAAGTTAAAGTTATGGGGTTTTATTATTGTATCAGAAGCTTATGCCACTGTGTTACAAAGCACATTATTCCCCATTTTCAATTGGTATATCATCTTCCTGGACAGGACTAGTTGAGCTACCAAAATTCAAATATTCTAACTTGATCAGTATATATGCATCTGCATTAGTGGTGGGTTGCAAATATTTTTTACTATTGGTTCAGATACACTCCAGTGCATGTGCAGAAGCATCCGGGTGGGTGGTCAGGGCCTCCCACCACCGCTACTACCAGTTTGGCAGAACCAGGCAGAACCGGGAACAACCCGTCACTGATCTGTATGTGTATACATTGAAATACATATAGACTGACCAGAAACCACACTCCACAAAACAGTTATTGATTAAAATTAATTATCTGTAATATAAAGCACCTCACCTATTATATCCATTGTTCTCCCATGATCATACAGTGCATAAAGAAAACAACATTCTAGCTACTTTGTCAGTCTACAACAACAACATTCTAACTCTTTGTCAGTCTGTACACATTACTTACACCCATCCCTTCCTTCCCACAAAAGAAGAAGAAAATCTAGATAAAGTGAGATGAAGGGCTCTCTCAGCCTAGTTCACACCACAGGATGTGAAAAAAATAGGAGAAAGAAGGAGTATTAGATATGTTCACCACCAGGACTTATGTATAAAAAATAATAAAGGCAGGACATCATAACATAACATAACATAACATAACATAACATAACATAACATGACATGACATGACATGACATGACATGACATGACATGACATGACATGACATGACATGACATAACAGGAAGGAGTGGCAAAATGGAATGGAAGTGAAGTTAGGTAACTGATCCAAGCTTCAAAGAAAAGAGAAATAAGGCCTATTGAGGCATTAGGGAAAGGGCTAGAAGTCACCACTGGAGCAAAGGAGAGCAGCCCCTAATCTTTCTAGGGACTTAATCTTCAAAGGCTTTCAGCAAGTACATTTCCATGAACAGGGGAGGGACAAGCTTATCTCCTCTGCTGAAATGGTGACTTCTAACCTTTTCCAGATTCTAACCCAATGCCAGAACAGAACCAGGCTGTAAATTCCACTGAGACAAGAAAGGAGAAACACGGCTCCATCTCCCTCCGACACTTTTTTTTCCCTAAAGCCCTCATTCATGGGGAGGAACAAATATATTTTTTCCCTTTCAACAGGTCCTCTTTCCTTTACATAATATCTACCAGCATTCTGAAAATATAACAAAATACTCACAAACATATACTTTAAAAGCAATTACTGTAGGGTTGTTTGTGTGTGTGTATAAGAGAGAGAGACAGAATATGTGATATTCTTTACCATTGAATACAATGTTTTGTAAATGAGTGAAATCTTAATCAGCTGTTATCTCAGATATCTTGAGACTTCCAAATAACATTTCAGTCAAACCAGTTATTGGTTTGTGGTGGATTTCTTTTGGTTCAGTTTTACATTTCACATTTCACATTTCACATTTTATTGAGATTTATAGGCCGCCCTTCTCCCTGAGGGGACTCAGGGCGGCTTACAATCACAAGGGGAGGGGATGCAACCAAGAGACAAACAATAGTGAACAAAATAAAATGGTAAACCACAACATGCATTCAACAGTCAGCACTCGGGCGGGTAAATTGGAAACCTATCCCCAGGCCTGCTGGGAGAGCCAGGTCTTGAGGGCTATGCGGAAGGTCTGGATGGTGGTGAGGGTACGAATCTCAACGGGGAGCTCGTTCCACAGGGTCGGAGCTGCAACAGAAAAGGCTCTCCTCCGCGTAGTCGCCAGTCGGCATTGACTGGCGGATGGAATTCGGAGGAGGCCCAGCCTGTGCGATCTAATCGGTCGGAGGGAGGTGATCGGCAGAAGGCGGTCTCTCAAATATCCAGATCCACTACCATGGAGTGCTTTAAAGGTGGTCATCAATACCCTGAAGCGCACCCGGAGACCGACAGGTAGCCAGTGCAGCTCGCAGAGGATGGGTGTAATGTGGGCGAACCGCGGTGCGCCCACTATCACTCGCGCGGCTGCATTCTGGACTAACTGCAGTCGCCGGATGCTCTTCAAGGGCAACCCCATGTAGAGCTCATTGCAGTATTCCAGCCTAGAGATCACAAGGGCTCGAGTGACTGTTGCAAGAGCCTCCCGGTTCAGGTAGGGCCGTAACTGGCGGACCAGGCGAACCTGGGCAAATGCCCCCCTGGTCACAGCCGACAGCTGATGGTCGAAAGTCAGCTGTGAATCCAGGAGGACTCCTAAGTTACGGACCCTGTCTGAGGGGTATAAAATTTGACCCCCCAGCCTGAGTGTTGGAATGTCAGCCAAATTATCGGGAGGGAAGCACAACAGCCACTTGGTCTTGTCCGGGTTGAGTACCAGTTTGTTAGCGCTCATCCAGTTCTTAACGGCCTCAAGACCCTGGCTCATCACGTCCACCGCTTCATTGAGTTGGCACGGGGCGGACAGATACAATTGTGTATCGTCCGCATATTGGTGGTATTTTATCCCGTGCCTCCGAATGATCTCGCCCAGCGGTTTCATGTATATGTTAAAAAGTAGGGGGGATAAGACCGAACCCTGCGGCACCCCACATGTTAGGGGCCTCAGGGATGATCTCTGCCCCCCGACCAACACCGACTGCGACCTGTCCGAGAGGTAAGAGGAGAACCACTGCAAAACAGTGCCTCCCACCCCCACCTCCCGCAGTCGTCGCAGAAGGATACCATGGTCGATGGTATCGAAAGCCGCTGAGAGGTCAAGGAGAACCAGGATGGACGCATGGCCTCCATCTCTGGCCCTCCAGAGATCATCGGTCAATGCGACCAAAGCGGTTTCTGTGCTGTAACCAGGTCTGAAGCCGGACTGGAAGGGGTCAAGATAACTAGCTTCCTCCAAGGCCCGTTGAAGCTGAAAGGCCACCACCTTCTCAACAACCTTCCCAATAAAGGGGAGGTTGGAGACAGGACGATAGTTGTTTAAAATGGCTGGATCCAAAGATGGTTTCTTCAGGAGGGGTCTCACCACTGCCGCTTTAAGTGCGGCGGGGAAGTGCCCCTCCCGAAGGGAGGCGGTCACGACCGCCTGGATCCAGCCATGTGTCACCTCCCTGCTGTTGGCAACCAGCCAGGAGGGACACGGGTCCAAAATACAGGTGGAGGCACTTACAGCTCGAATGGCCTTGTCCACATCCCTGGAGGCAACATCCTGGAACTCAACCCAGAGATGGCTTGCCAAGTAATCCCCCTGTGTCTCGGCTGGATCTACTGTGGTGGAGTCCAAGTCCGACCGAAACCGAGCAACTTTGTCCGCCAAGAACTGGGCATAGTCCTCAGCCCTACCCTGCAAGGGATCTCCCAGATCCCTCCTATTAAGGAGGGAACGGGTGATCCTAAACAGGGCGGCTGGGCGTGACTCGGCGGACGCAACCAAGGCAGAGATATGCGTTCTTTTGGCATCTCTTAATGCCCGGATGTAGTCTTTGGTGCAGGTGGTCAGAAGTGCTCGGTTCGCCTCGGACTTATCGGACCTCCACAGGTGCTCTAGGCGTCTCCTCCGGCGCTTCTTCTCCCGGAGTTCCTCGGTAAACCAAGGAGGTCTCCGGGATCCACTGGCCCGGAGGGGCCGTAGTGGCGCAATCCGGTCAAGAGACCCCGATGCCGCCGAATACCAGGCGGCAACCAGAGCCTCCACCGAACTGTGGGCGAGAGCATCAGGAATTACCCCAAGCTCCGTCTGGAACCTCAAAGGGTCCATGAGTTGCCTGGGGCGGAACCACCTGGTCGGTTCCTCCTCCCTACGGTGGGGGTTTGGCCTCCGGAAGTCAAGCCTCAGTAGGCAGTGGTCTGACCATGACAGGGGTATGATCTCATTACCCCTCAGACCAAGATCACACATCCACTGCTCCGAGAGAAATACGAGGTCGAGCATGTGACCCCCTGTATGGGTTGGGCCCCGAATTACCTGGGTCAAGCCCATGGCTGTCATGGAAGCCATGAACTCCTGCGCCCCATCAGAGCGTTCACCGAGCGATGGCAAGTTAAAGTCCCCCAGAACTATAAGCCTGGGGAGCTCAACTGCCAGCTCGGCTACTGACTCGAGGAGCGAGGGGAGGGATGCTGCAACGCAGTTGGGAGGCAGGTACGTTAGCAGCAAACCCACTTGACCCCTGAGGTCCAACTTTATCAGCAGGGACTCACACCCGACAAGCTCCGGAGCAGGGACCCTACGAGGTAACAGAGACTCCCGGATAACAATAGCCACACCGCCACCCCTTCCCTGGGCTCTCGGCTGATGAAGCACCTGAAATCCCTCTGGGCACATCTCTACAAGGGGGACTCCTCCTTCTGTGCCCAGCCAGGTTTCAGTAATACATGCCAGGTCTGCCCTCTCGTCAACAATTAAGTCCCGGACGAGGGGAGCCTTGTGAATAACAGACCTGGCATTTAGCAACAGCAGCCTGAGACCAGGGTCCTGGCTACTCGCGCCATCTGGTCTTGGAGT
The DNA here is from genome assembly GCF_051295495.1 of Thamnophis sirtalis. Taxonomy (NCBI): domain Eukaryota; kingdom Metazoa; phylum Chordata; class Lepidosauria; order Squamata; family Natricidae; genus Thamnophis; species Thamnophis sirtalis. The sequence goes on along the minus strand of NW_028261381.1, from coordinate 117,951,047 downwards.
GGGACTCAAAGGGCCGGAAGGAGGGATCTCTGTAATGTAGCGAACCCTCCTTCCCCGGTAATGGCTAGCCCTAAGGTCCCCGCCGTATCTGCCTCTACCTGTCACGACCGCAATGCTCCGACCCACTCCCGTGGCCGTGGCCCCCCCAACCACCCCGGTACCCCCCGCCTTCCCTAGCAGGTCCTCCGAGTCAAGCATACTCAGACACTCACACAACCAGTCCCCACGTAATTATTAAAATACACAAATACAACAGTAATAACAATAAAAGTGGGTCACTCACACACTTACATACAATCCCATACACTCAACATACTAAAGATAGGAGGAAAAGGGAGGAAGAAAAGAAGGAAATAAGAAGAATAAAAATTGCGCAGAATTGTTAAAGTGCGAGTTCAGGGAGAGCCAAATAGTTCTCAGCAGATGGCTCTGCAACAGACAGATTCTGGGAAAATCCAGAAAGTCCAGAGTAGTGGGAGGAAGCAGGGGGCTTTCTTGCATACTGCGAGTACCTCCACTCATCTAGTGGTGGCGCTCTCTGAGGCCAGAAGTCCAGGGTGGTATCAGGTAGCAGTGGCCGTGCCAGATGGAAATGCAGTCCAGAAGCCGCGCTCAAAAAAGAGTCAGATGTCAAACAGCAGAAGGCCCTGTAGAAGGCCCTGCCGCAGCGGCAGCCAGGTGGAGGAGAGAATTCACCGAAAGGAGGGGCCAAGCCGAAGGGCGCGGGAGGAGGGGGTGCCCAGCTGAGCTGGAATGGCAGCAGATGTAAACAGCCTCCCATTCTCTCCCAGTACTGTTCCTGGCTGACCACCTTCTCCATGGGGCGATGGCTAGCCCGGCATGAATCTCAAATCCCTCACAAGGAGCAGCTGAAATGCCAAAAGCCGAAAAAGAAAGAAACGTCACCCAGCAGTAGGGGGGGGGAGGGCGAGGCTCTCTTAGCCAGCAATTAGAGAGGGCCAAAGCTCCCTCAGGCCAAGATTGTAGGTTGGCCTCGTTAAGAAGGCGCCGTTACTGTCTATTGTTCATGTGGCGAGGGGGGGGCAGCAGGGGAGGGCGGGGGGGGGGGTGCCCAGCAGCCGCTCGCCAGAAATTATCAGGCCACTGGAGCAGGCTCCTTCAGCCTCCCTCCAGATGAAAACGCCGCTCTCCCCGATAGAAACACTGCCTGTTGGCTGAGAAACCACCATCCGCGAGGGGGGGGAACGCCGCCCGAAGGCCGTCCCACGCTGTCCAACACCGCCGAGGCTCGTCCAAGAATGTCTCTGCCTTTCTCGCACCACGCCAGCTAGAAACGTTGCCTAGCTTGAAATACATTGACAGACTTAAATTAGGGGGGGGGGGGGAATCATGAAAATTATGGCAAAAGATTGTTTTAGTGTCCTTGCATGACATTAGTGATGATCAGATATGATATTGCACTGGTGCATTATTTATATATATATTGTGGGTCTTGAGTCAGAGATGTTTTTAGAAGCTGTAGACAGATGCTACATGCATGTCTCATTGTCCCACAAATCATTTCCATTTCCCCTCTTCAATTGCTCAGCTTCACTTTTCATAATTTTGTCTCCCACAAGTCTCTGCAGTGGGTGCAAAAGGCGGCAAGTGACAAAACATGTGCCACAACATTGCAGTCCAAACTCCTTCCCTTTTGTACTCTTGTGCAATATTACAATTCAAGTACAAAAGCTTGTGTATTTCATTATTTTAACATCATTGTGTTTGGGAATATAGTGGCTCAGCAACTAGGTGTTGTTACCTTTGTCAGTTAGGTTACATTCATTCATGTCATGTTAAATAGCAAAATGGCAAATTTGAAAAACAAACATTATAAAATCAAATGTATGCTGTTTTTGAAAATTATTGGAAAACTTCAGTTGGTGCAGAATCAGTAACTGGTTCTATCTGATTAAGGAGAACTTACTTAAAAGTTTCCATCTTGAGGAGGAGCCGAGGTGGCGCAGTCGGTAGAGTGCAGACTGTTATTTGCAGTTCAGCGGTTCAAATCTCACCAGCTCAGGGTTGACTCAGCCTTCCATCCTTCTGAGGTGGGTAAAATGAGGACCCAGATTGTGGGGGCGATATGCTGACTCTGTAAACTGCTTAGAGAGGGCTGAAAGCCCTATGAAGCGGTATATAAGTCTAACTGCTAACTGCTACTGCTACTAGCAGCCAGCTGTCCAGAGTAATTCATCACATATCCCTTGTTGCTTTAAAGCTTATTACCTGGTTCCTGCATTTCTCTCCCATCCTACTGTAGGGATAGCTCCAGTCTTCATAACAATCTTTGTGTAAGAAGCTGCTTTATTAAAATATTTACCTTTGCAAGAGTTAGTGATAATTTCCCAGTTTAATACAGCTTTTCTAGGCACAGATAAACACACCCCACAGTTTCCCTATTCTTAATTATATTAATACTTTTACTGTTTTCTAAGTGTGGAACCTACCATAAACATCTTTAAGCAATTTAAGAGTATTATTTGGATCTATATAGACAGATAAATAGATCATGGATCTATTTTTGGTTTTTTAATATTTAGCATTCAGAATACAAATATATACTGAGAGAGAATTACCTAGTTAGTACTTGCCTTGTGGTAACACCCATATTCTGTAATATGTTGCCACTGGAGTCCTGGTGAGCCACTTCCTCTTTGGAATTTTGGCAGTTGGTTAAAAATATAATTGTTTCGGAAAAACTTTGCTGATGGAGTTTGGGCACTTTGTTTTGTAACATCGTTACTATATCTTTTTAGGCTTGAATGGTATAATAGAAATTATTTGTAAAAAAATTATCTCCATTTTTTTTCCAGAAGTCCTACATGTAAAAAAGCTTTTAAAAAATTTGAATTCAAATGCATATTAATAGAGAAAATTTAAAGATTAATATTCAGTTGAAGCCAAAACTTTTCCGATGGTTTAGATGGTTTTAGAACCAATGGGTACACATTAAAAAGTGTCACTAAAGATTATTTCAATATATAATTACTGTGGAAGATTATTATACGCACAAAGAAAGATTTTGCATTATCCAGTATGGAGAAATAGTTGATGAAATTGATAGAACTTGCTGACATGGCAAAACTGACTTCTTGGGTTACAGAAAACTCATTACAATATTGATATTCATCAATGACTGGAAACCATTTTGGACTTTTTGCATAAAAAAATAACTTTGTGGCTTACACTTTTGAGGATGACTAAATATGAATTAAATAAAGAAGGGAATTATGATGTAATATTAGAGAGAGGGGTTTGAATTGCATTGTATATATAACTGCTGACAGTAAGTTTGGAAGGCATTTCTTTCTATTTTCTCCCTGCCCCCTCTTTATTTTTACCTCCTTTCTCTATTTTTCTTCTTTGACTTTCATTTCTTTTTCTTTTACATTTACTATATCTTTTTCTTGTACTTATCAAATGTATACAATCTTTTAATTAAAACTATTTAAAATTATTTTGGCCTTAAAAAGTCCTGAAGCATTAATAAAATAATTAATAAATGAAAGCATTAACAAATAAATAATCTAAAAAATAGACTTAATAGAGAAGCCTTTCTGGAACAAAGCAATAGTTATGTAGTCCAGAGTTGATTCTACTGAGAAGCATCTTATATAAGTATATGGTAATTTAAAATGTCAGTACAAATCTAGAGATAATTGCTATAATTTAAATAAAATTCAAGGGTGATAAAAATGTGCCAGCTTCTGTAATTTCTAGATCTCTTCGTTAGTCAAATTATTTTTAAAAGGAAATGATTGGAAGACATGTGAGGGAGAAAAAGAATGAGTGCTTCATCCTTCATTTGGAGAAGGGTGAACAATCAAAAGCATGAGTAAGCATGGAAAAACCATATTAGACAGCCGTATGAGTGAAATCCAAATTAAAACTTTCCCAAGGTTTGCTGTTTTGCATTCACCTGAACACACCCAGGAAAGCTGAGGCCACCATTACCTTTATTATTATTCACTTTGTGGAACAGCTTGCTTTCAGAAGTTGTGGTGCTTCTTCACTGGAGGTTTTTAAGAGAGTAGACAATAACTTGTCTGAAATGGTATAGGATCTTCTGCTTGAGCAGGAGATTGGACTAAAAGACCTCAAACGCCTGCTCTATTCTGATAAATTGATTTATTTATTTATTTATTGATTATTGATTGAATGACAAATACAAAATTATATATTCTCTCAGGTTTTTTTTCATTATAGATAAAGGAACTGTGTCAATCTATACTATTTTGTGCAGGTTCACAAAAAGAAGAGCTGCAGCCAGGAATAGCAAAGATGTGGGTAACTCATGTTTCAGACAATGCACTATGAATCCCCCCCCAAAATGGGAGGAGTTATATTGCACTTATATTGTGAAAAAGGTCAAATGTAGGAACCAACTAGAGTCCACAAGATTTCCAGGGGTTGCTATTGTGTGGTAATACTCTGTCATGAAGATAAAAGCAAGCCATTATCAACAGTAGCAGTCCGAGAAATTTTAGATAAGAGTTTGTGGAATTATTTAAGCAAGAATCTGTTTTTAAAAATTCAGAAGATGATGTGAAAATGAACTTGATACCTTTTTAAGAAATGTGGTGCCAATAATATCAGTTGAATATTAAATTGTAATCAGGGCAGATTTTGTGAAATTTTGTAGGGTAAGGAATGGTTTAACGTTGGGCTAATTAATTATATAAAGTGTTTGGATTCCTTAAAAAAACCCTAATGTGTTTAATCTGCTCATTTTTTTCCTATGGAAATAAGTTATCATCTCCTTTTGCTGAGACAAACAATAAAATAAAATAAAATCTGTATGACATAATATTAAGATGACTGATAGGAGAAAAAAACTATTTAAATTCCTCTGTTATTTTAGATTTTATAAAGATTCAATATCTGAAGCTGTTGGTAGACTATAAAATGTGGAAGACCATATCATTACCTTGTTGGCCAGATTGTATCATTAAATTGATCATACAATTTAAAACATAGTACATAGAATTTCTTCTTGAATTCAGTGAGACTTATTACTAGGTAATTTGGTATACAATTGCATCCTAAATTATGCAGAAGCCATGACAATCAATGGATATGGATTAGTTGATGGTGAGTAAATAATTACGACACAGCTTTCTCTGTAGGCTCGAGTTCATGAGATGTGGTGGAACAGTGGTTAGAATGCAGTATTTCAAGCTAATTCTGCTGATGGCCAGGAGTTTGATGCTGACTAGCTCGATATTATCTAACCCTTCCATCCTTCTGAAGTCAGTAAAATGAGAACCCAGATTGTTGGGAGAAGTATGCTGACTCTGTAAACTGCTTAGAGTGTGGTAAAGCAGAGATCTGCAACCCATTGGCCATGCCCCACTACCAGGCTGTGCCTCATTTGGAACCGGTATGCACTCGTGTGGCCTGGTTCCATCTCCCTCAGGTGGACCGTCAAGCCACAAAGATTGAAGATCAATGTTGTAAAGCACAATGAAGCAATATATAAATCTAAGTTTTATTGCTATTGCTATCCTTATGAACAAAAATGGGGCACGGGATCTGCTGTGGTGTGGAATCATCTAAAGTTTGCAATTCAAGTTGCAATTCCTGGGCTTAGGCCCAGAATACCTGTGAAACCACCTACTGCCACCAGTAGCATCCCACCATCCCGTGCGATCCCATAGAGTTGGCCTCCTCAGGGTGTCGTTGGCCAGACAGTGTCGACTGGTGACCCCCAGGGGGAGAGCCTTCTCTGTGGGAGCGCCTTCCCTCTGGAATGAGCTGCCCCCAGAGCTTCGCATAATCCCTGACCTCCAGTCCTTCCGACATGCCCTAAAAAGTTGGCTTTTCCAGCAACCCAGACTGGCCTGAATAGAATAAAATATAGGATTAATTTGGTTGTAAATTTTAATTTAATTTTAATTTTTTATTATAAATATCAATTGTTTTTTTTTGATACTTTATTTAATGTCCCTTTTAATTTTTGTAATATGTGTTTTCTTTTATATTGTATGCCGCCCTGAGTCCTTGGGAAAAAGGCGGCATATAAATCCAATAAACCTAAACCTAAACCTCAAGTATTTGTATTTGTATTTATTAATGCTTATAGGCCGCCCTTTTCCCTGAGGGGACTCAGGGCAGCTTACATAAAATAAGGGGGGGCGTATACAGACAATAGACACAACAATACATAGAAGTAAAATAGTAAACAACATTCATTCATCATTCGGGTGGGGACAGTTATCTTTGTCACCAGGCCTGACGGGCTAGCCAGGTCTTAAGGGCTGTGCGGAAGGTCTGGACGGTGGTGAGGGTGCAAATCTCCACGGGGAGATCGTTCCAAAGGGTCGGAGCTACTACTGAAAAGGCTCTCCTCCGTGTAGTTGCCAGTCGGCACTGACTGGCAGATGGAACTCGGAGGAGGCCTAATCTATGTGATCTAATTGGTCGCAGGGAGGTAATTGGCAGGAGGCGGTCTCTCAAGTACGCAGACCCACTACCATGAAGGGCTTTATGAGTGATAAGTAGCACCTTGAAGCGCACCCGGAGATCAACAGATAGCCAGCGCAGCTCGCGGAGGATAGGTGTTATGTGGGTGAACCGAGGTGCACCCACAATCACTCACGCGGCTGCGTTCTGGACTAGCTGAAGTCACCGGATGCTCTTCAAGGGCAGCCCCATGTAGAGCACATTGCAGTATTTAGCTTAGTAGCTTAGTAGAAGCTTAGTAGAAGGCACACATATTAGAGAGAATCAGGATTTAAGCCAATTTTTTCCTCTATTCTGTCCAGTATAAATGGAGATGGTCATGAGCTGACTGACAAACAAGAATACAGTTTAAGACTAAATTGACTTACTACTGTAAAAGAGAACTAAAATGCACATTGTTCCAAGTAAGTGTTCTTAGTACTACATACTTCTATGCTTTTTTTAAAAAAAAGGCAATGCTCCCTTTTGTCATGCCTGCAGCCAGTTCCTTTTGGGATCTTTGGCCTGCCACACTAATATTCTATTCTACTATGTTGTTTCATTAGTGGGGAATTGGGAGGGGGAATAGTAAGGAGTAAAATGTGATGTTATCAAAATAAAATTCCTTTCTAGAACCCAAGGTCATCCTTTGTCTCTATACCTCTGCACCTGACCGGAACTGGATGGATGGAACTGCCAACATGACAGTGGGAGATTGGACCATGTGATGGGCTTGTGGTTGTGGGGACAGGATCGTGAACTTTCAAATGGGTGGGGAAAACTGGGAAGCTTTCAGATTTGGGTTTTCCCAAATGTACCAACATGACTCTCTTAATAAATTGGAACTTTAAGCAGTACTTCGCCTTGGACTCTGATTTAATTTTGGATGTTATTTGGAACCCTGACACCCTTGGTTTTCTAATGAGCGATTTTCCCATCTCCTCTTTATGTGGGCAGCGTTAAGTGTCACATGAAGTATATAAGCTGGACGTTTAATCATTCCTTCTGCATGCAGGAATTGCCACAGGATACACTTCTAAGGGTATTACCAATCCAAATAAGGTTAAATATTTACTTAAAGCAGCAATGGCACATACTTAAAGAAAAGGAAAAGATTGATCATGTATCTAAACTCCGCAGCCTTTCACATTTATGAATTTTCAGTCTAAAATATACATTTCTGCATACACCACATTGCGTATTCTGTAAGCAATTAACTAATTGATATTGTGTTTCCATACATTTACCTTCTCAACTGAATTTTGCATAGTTTGGTTGTAGGTGATAGCATTAACAATCCTTTAAAATAATGTTTTCCGAGCATAAATATATTAAAAATAAATGCCATTCATTAAAAGGTACTATACACAGAGAGACTTTTCATCCATAAGAATTTGAGTTAGCTGCTGGCACTGTTGGTGATGAATGGTGTGAAATGAATATCAGATTAAGATGTGAGACTGCAGAGTTGTGAAAAGATTCCCATGGCACCCTGACTGTACTGACTTTCTTCACACACTAGGGAAGACTAGCTTAAAGTCTGCCATGACATCAATTAAAATTACTGCCACATTATGAAAACAAAATTAGTTGCAATTCTGTCAATTTTATAGCTCTACTTTGATAGAAGAATTCATTTTCATTATGAATGGATGAGGCTCCTGGAGAATTCAAGTGTTATTGGAAATAGTTGTAGCTGTATTTTAACAGATGGTTGAGGGACATTTTTATAAATCACATCTATATTGAGAAGCATGTTGTTACCAAACATAAGCTACATTTCAAGGACACTAAAGGCAAAATTCTAATTGATTTTAATTTATCTGGATTGCTTCTATTTAAATGTTATTTATATATGAGAGCAAGTTATTACATAGAAATATTTAACCTGTGATATTATAATCCTTTTCTGTCCTAAATTATTCAATTCCTGCTACTTTTATTTATTTTAAATATTTCTATACTGTCTCTTAATGGTATACAACATTAAAATACATGAATATAATTTAAAATACCATAAAGAACTTTTCTTTCTTCCTTTCCATCATGTCCAATATTCAGAGACTGCTTAAACAAATCCCTGCAGTTTTTTTGGCAAGGTTTTTCAGAACTTGTTTGCCATAGCCTCCTTTCTAGGGCTGAGAGAAGTGACTGGCCAAAGGTCACCAGATGGCATCATGTCTAAGGTGAGACTACAAGTTATGGTCTCCCACATTCTCAGTCATCCAGGCAGAGGTGGTATTTAGGAGGTTCTGACCAGTTCTGGAGAACCAGTAATGGAAATTTTGAGTAGTTTGGTAAATACCACCTCTGACAGACCCCATCCCCATCTATTCTCTGCCTCCAAAGTCTCAGCTGATCAGGAGGGAATAGGGATTTTGTACTAACCTTCCCCTGGAGTGGGGAGGTAATGGAGATTTTACAGTATCCTTCCCCGGCCACGCCCACCAAGCCACACCATACCCACTAAGCCACGCCTACAGAACCAGTAGTAAAAAAATTTGAATCCCACCACTGCATCCAGGTTATGGTTGTACCAAAGGTTCTTTTTCAAAAGGCTTTGAAGGAACCTTTAAAGGACTTTGTTTTTCCTTGAAGATGTTTCACTTCTTATCCAAAAAGCTTCTTCAGTTCAGAATGTTCAACAGTTCTGAAGTGAAGAAGTTTCTTGGATAAAAAGTAAAAAGTCTTCAAGGAAAAACAAAGTCCACTTGTCTTTTGAAAAAAAGCACCTTTGGGACAGTAACATTGAAGTTTAGCAAGAAATGTTTTGTGGAAAATTAAGGCATTCAAGGCTGCAGTGAAAGATTGTTTGGGTGAAGGAAGTCAGGGTAGCTTCGTTCTTTCCACAAAACAATCTCCTAATAACAAACAACATGCTGAGGAAATCAAATTCCTACCTATCTGTTTCTGGCATTTTTGGAGAACTGGCTGCAAACAGCAATTAAGGCAGGCCCTTTCTATTGCCATATTGAGGAAACCTCCATGAATTTCACCTAATTGCACAATATATGCATTTCTTGAAGATCTCGACAGTCCATGGAATTTCCTTCTAGGGATAGCATTAAAAAAATGTTTCAAATACTCTAAACCAGAAATTTCAAACTCAAGGCCCGTGAGCCAGATCCGGCCCACAGGGTGCTTAGCTCTGGCCTGTGGAGATGCCCTAGAAACATCGAAGGAACAGCCTTTGGTGCCTTTGCCGCTAAAAAAGGTGCTCAAGAAGGCCGCAGACAGAGCTCAGGAGGGCCAGATATGGAGTTGTTTTTTGCAAATTGAGTTGTCCTTTTTGGTCCTTTTCAACTGTGATAGCCTCCTGCAGTGCTCTGCCAGTGAAAACAGAGCTGCATGTAACCTTCCTGAGCTCCATTTTTTATGGCAGAGCACTGCAGGAGGCCAAAAATGGAGCTTGGGACTGTGGGTCTGCAGACCTGGGACTCGAGGGTTGGACTGGGCACTTGCCTTCCGCTGCCTAAAGCTCTGGACAGCCTGCACTGCTTTCTGGGGATCCTCCATGTGGTCTGAAAGGGACAGGGAGGCTCCTTTGGAGGACAAGGATTTGGCACTCTCCCTGGTCTCGCCTTCCTCTGCTGGAGACAATGGATTCCCTCAGCCTTGCCCAAGCCACCATAGGTGATCCCAACACAAGTGACATTGAGTTGGCCATGCCCCCCCACTCCCCACCCCAAGGTCAAACACAACCCTGTGCAGCCCTCAATGAAATAAAGTTTGACACCCCTACTCTAAACTGACACAGAGAAAAATATCATAAGAATTTGACAGGTATCAAGAAGTGGATTCTTCACCCTTTCATACAGTTTATATGGATATTTTCTTAGTGTTCTAGCAGAAGCAATTAGACTTTGGAAATTAAAATGAATGTAATTTTTTTTGTAAAAATACAAAATAATACTAGTAGGTATGAAATAGTAACCAATCCTAGGGAGGAAAGAAATAAAAATACATTAAGTAGGCGAGGCAATGGATTGGGATCAGTGAAGACAGAGAGTGAAATCCAGCAGAAGAATCAGACAGTGAAATGTTTCAATTGGAAAATAATAAAAGCAAGACAACGAGGCAACAAGACAATGTCCTGTAAAAGAATAGAAAATCCATATCAGTGGTGGATTTCAATTTATTTTACTACTGGTTCTCGCATGCGCAGAAGCGTTTGGTTGGGTGGGTGGAGTCTACCGCCACCACTACCGGTTCGCTCAATCCAGGGAAAACCAACAGAAACCTGCCTCTGATCCATATTTTTACATACAAACCTCAATAGGGCAGGTGCTGATAATATCATAGGCAACATGGGTTGTTATTTAAGAAAAAATAGAAATAGCTAGATTGTGGATAGTGGATATCCACATTTAATAGCAAGTCACACAGGAGCAAAATCTGACATAAATTTATATACATGTGTGTGTGTGTGTGTGTATGTGTGTGTGTATGTATGTGTCTGAACACTTAAATATAGATCCTCTTATTTAAAATCAGTGCGGTTTAAGAACTATACATTGTGTAGGGACAGAAGTAGTCTTTCAATATCTTATTTGAATCTTCAGTTTGGTATTATAATTCCTGATGGCTCTTATTATGCTGCCCACTGTCCCTGCTGTCTTGATATTAAAAGTAACATCACATTACAGCAATGACATGTGCTAACGATGGCCTTGTCACCTGATAATGTGGCACCTTTAATGAGGCTTTGTGTGCTCATTAAGTTTGCTGATGAAAACTTTGCAGTGGGAACAATGGTCTGAGTAACTTAGCAACATGCTGCACAAATTCCACAATTCCCAATTAATGTATAACACCAGTTATTCATGATTAACAGTTTAGATAGTGGGGTGCATCTTTTTTTTTAAAAAAATATCACAATTGCTTTCAATAAATTGTAATTATTGCTGTGTAGGAAGTTTTTAGAAAACGATAGACTGATGGTGATGGACAAACTTGGTTCAGAGGTTTAACAAAGACTTCCCTACTTACATGGTATTAATGTTAGAATGGTAATCTTACACAGCTAGTGTTTTCCTAATGTCCTGGGGAGCCTGATCATTGTAAATTACCTGTGACAACTCATTAATCCTCTTTTTCCTCACAAATGCATAATTAATGGTAACATTGACAATAATACACAAATTAGCTAAGTGACGCTTTATGGTGTTGGTTTTGATTAACATCAGGAATCCAAAAATGACACTAATGTAATGCAGATCCCAAAAGGCAACCCGCACTCTGACCCTAGACATACACTTTGCACCATCACAAAGATTAATCCTGTTCTGGGTAAAGACTGGACAAACTCAGCCTTCTAGCACTGTGTCCTGAGCAGCATATTTTTCCCAATGATATTTTAATGCATAGAAAACACTATCACTTGCTATTGCTCTTGTTAATGCAAAGATAAATGGGGGTAGATTTACAGCTTAGATCATCTGCTCCTTTTCATGTTTTTAAAATACATATAAAGAAATGAAATAATTGTTCTTATTAACATTTTTCTCCCAACTTTGGATGCAGTTTACAAAGCAGTGTGGTCTTTAAACACCAGAAAGCAGTATTTGAAAATATTATCTTCTGAAAATATCTTGCATCTCACTAAATTCTGGAATTCAAATAAATACCTACACACACACAGGTGCATTCTTAGATTAAAATTGACTATATAAATGGCAACTGGTTATTTTAGTTACTTTAAAGTATTTCATAGATAGCATATCAAATCTACCCTTTAGGTTTGTACTTGTCCTACATAAAAATAGGAAAAAAATCCTAGGCCAAATACAAAATTGTTTTAAAATTATACTTATGCTTTTTATACAATTTTCTTGTATCTTCCTTTTACAGTTTGTAAAGGACTACAGCTTTAGTTTAAATAAAGACAACTGTATTTTTCTGAAAGTGGGCTCAGGAGTTAGGATTCAGATAGAGCATTACATTATAAAAAGTAGTGGTAGTTTGAGTTGCTATTATTGCACCTTTTAAAAACACTGTAATGGGGCTCAGTAAAAAACATTTGACAGATTATTTATGGTATTATTAAAAAATATTCTACAAATTCTCCTTTCCATAAATATTTCAGAGATTTGAATACCTATTCATGTTAAGGTCCACTGAGGACTTTTAGGGTCATTGAATAAACAACGCCAATGGGTTTTTAGAGAAAGTTTTCCAAAATAGAAAAGAGGAAATGACACAAATGAAATTAAAAGAATGGTATTTGTGCATAAAATATATGTAGGTTGAAAACTTACATAAACAATTAACATGCCAACTTTAATGATCACGTCTGTTTTTTTTAAAAAAATAGACTATAACATATATTGTAGCTCTGTTAATGACTGGCTTTTTTTAAAAAAAAAAGAAAGAAGAAAAAATAGCACCATAGATTCAGTTAGACTACATGTCCTAACTCAGCTATTTTTAACCATGGTAGGCACTATATCTACTTGTCTCCTTTTACGGTGCATATTTTTGCAAGGGCTACCAAAAGTCCCACAGAGGCCATATTTTCACTCTGACTTAATCCAGTTTAAAAATCTACATTAATGCAAAACTTGTCTTTTCATTTATTTGGACAGAACAAAGTGCCACATTTGGAAGGCATTTTAGTCTGATTCAAATCTTCAAACCGGCAAATGATATGTATATCCTGAAACTAAATGGTACTTTGTGTCTAGGTATACAAGTAACTTTATACCTCTGTGGCACAGTTATTCAAAATGGAGCTTACAAAATAGAGCTTGGCTAGTGCCACACATTTCAAACTGCTGTTTAGCATACTTTTGCTATTTTTACATGCTAGCAGGAAATCAATGTCAATTAAAATCTGTTGGTTAAGTTGCTGTCAACATTTACTGTTTTGATTTGGCTCAATTAATAAGCTAGTACCTACCACAAATTAAGAAACAAACAAAAATCACTTTCTCAATGTGTATCTCAGATTAGACCTCAAACTTCAACTTTCCTGGGTTGTCTTAATTTCTACTTAACATTCTAGTTATGATTAATACCATCCTTTTAGCTTGTCCATGCCTTTTAAGTCCTCTTAGTCTATATGAGGCTCCAGGAAAGCAATTTGGGAAATGATTTTTTTATAGGCATGATTTGCTTCATTCTTTTCAGTGAAGCGCACCTACTGTAGCAAGGATCGTGACAACAGAGCTGAGCAATTTCATAAAGTGAGGCAAATGTGTGTGCATGTGTTTTGTAACAGTTTTGAATTTTCAAGAAAAATCTGTAGAAAACTTGATTTGAACGATCAAGTTTGATTCAAGGTCATCATTTCCATATTGTTAAATGGATAGTCTAATGATCTAGCAAAATAGAGTCCCATGATTTAGTTATTGTTAACAAAGATTTTTACATTAGTCTGATTGATATCATGCAGTCCACACCATATTTTCTTTGCAGCATTAATTTAAAAGAATGTTTAAAAATACCGAGATGACAATATATATTCACTAAACATGGTTTCCATTTTATTGATGCCCCAATATTTTAAAAAAATAGAGACGGTTATATTATTATTATTTCCATTACAGTTGGGTGACAATTCAGTTTTGATGTATGAATGATGCTTGAAAATACAACAAAAGTATAAATATTATACTTTCCTGTAATACTTTAAAGCAGTAACAATTCCCAATTTTGGAATTGTGTGGCCGTTGCAGAGAGCAGGCGTGTAATGTTGTCACTAAGGACAATAACATATTTATAACAAATTTCAAATGACTCCAATCTTTCATTTAATATGAAATCCATGAACATTTGAATATTTTGAAAGTGAGTGTAGTGGTGATATCAACACACACACACACACACACACACACACACACACACACAGCTGTATTTCATTTTCATTGAATTTAATACTATAGTTAATGTTTCTATTCTCATCCATTAGTAAATTCTTTATGTACCTTTGGATTTGATTTTATAATAAACATGTGAATTTATATAACTAGTTATTTCAAATATTTTGAGAATGTTTGGAATCTGGTAATCTCTGATACTGTACTTATAATTTTGGATTGAAAAGGAAATGTAGTCTACCATGATATTGTAGCATACACTATAAATAACTTCACTGATCTGTGAAGTTATTTGCAGGGTTTTAAAATTTATATATTGTACCTCTTTCAGAGATGTTTGAGAAAGAAATAAAGTATTTATTCTACTGGAGGGGCAGTTTGTTGGTTTTATTTTTTTTAAGATTAAGAACACTTTCAATACATGTTGTTAAAAGTAAATTCAGGAATAATTTTAATCACTTTATAAAATATCATCAATAATAAGAACATAAAATCAAAATATTCTTGCCAGGGTTCATTTATGGATGATATGAATATTCAATTAAGCAAATTTGAAATATCTAAATAAAAAAGTAGACTTTTCATTGCATTTTATCCCACTGTTTACAGCTCTGTTTCTATCTCTACTTTCTATCTATGTTTACAATACAGCTTGCTATCTTAAATGGTATCTGCTTATTATTTTAACATGTGGAAGGGATTCTGATGGATTATAAAAAAATAAGGTTATTTGAAAAATTAGAATTAAAGGACACACAATATTACACGAAACTGATGTTCTGGTTTGTTGTTTATGTATCAGGAAACCATCTAGCTTGTTTTCATTCTCCTTTGAAACAGAGCTGTAAGCTCTTTGGTTTCCATTTTCAAATGGCATTCAGTAAAACTGGTGGAATTGGTTGTAATCTTGAGTATTTCTGCCAGACAGGATTGCAAACTAAAGCTTTGTTTTGAGAGATCTTAATGAAACACAGGTTCATATAAGCAGACCTCATTAAGTTACCATATGACCTTAGAAACCCACATTTGTTCTGTTTTCTAGCAAAAATACATTGTTACTAAACCATATTGCACTGACTGTAAATTCAGATGATGACATCATAAACAGAATAAATTAATAACCAGAGCTAAAAGGCTCTCACTCTTCTCACTAATAACAAGATTAGCTTGCCATTCCAAAAATTGTAACAATTTTGGAATGTTTGATTTTTAAGACATTAACTTTGTAGAAAAATCTAATGAGGTTTTAACTATCATGGCCAAACATTCAGAGTAACTGTTTTATTTTGTTATTTCTTCTTATTTTGAATTAAAATTAATTTTATTCACAACAAACTGGTGGATATTCTTTAAAGAAGAAACGCTACTAGGGACATATCGAGAAATCTCAGTCTTCATGTTAAAATAACATTCCTGTCAATCACAGATCTCCAAGAATACCTGGAAGTTTTTCCTGGTGTGAGAAGCATAAATTGGTTTGTGGTATAGCAATTACAACTGAGCAAACAATTTGAACATCTCTTGAAGTCTATAATATCTTTAAACATCTAAAATATAGTTATACATAACCTGTAAAATCTTCAAACCTGCATACAAGAGATCCATCATTAATGAGCGAATCTGCTAACATTCTCGGGAAATAACAGACCCCCATGGAAGAGAAAGTGAAAAGAATGGAGAGATGCTTACAAGTGCACCGATGAAAACCCTCCATCCTGTCACATATTACATCTCAGTTGCTGTAGCTACTGTATAAACTCTGTCACAACTAATAATATTCTACTTTTATCATCATAGAATTAGCATCTAGAACTATGCAGTGTTTACTGTAAAGAAGTAATGCAAGATATAGATAGCATATGGCTTTGTGCTTTGTTTATATTGTTTAAGAATACATGAAAGGATCATTTGAACTAAAGTGCATTGGTGCAATTCTATGTGCAATTGGTAGGCTACATGGTAACAGTTCAGATATTTGTTAATGATAGTCTCAGGAAAACATACCCACACACAAAACCACAGAAACAATATAGAATGACAATAACCCAGTAGGTAGAAAGATTAACGTGCCACTAGGGGACAGTAGAAAGTCACAAAATGTGATTCTGTGGTAGAAATCTGAACAAAAGGCCTTTCTTTGTCAAGAAAAATAACAATAATGAAATAAAAAGTGCAAATATGCATCGTTAAATTATTATTTTTTCCCTACGAGTGAAGAATTTTCAATTTTTCAGAAAATCTATACAATATTTGCTGGAATGTCTTTTGATATTTTAGTGGGATGCTTCATAATAAGTGTTAAGGAGCCTATTGTCTTTTGGGAAAAGAATAGATTCAAGTGTAAATGTTTTTATTCCCCTTATACTGTTTCAGAAAAAGGGAAGATTTAATGCCTGAAAGTTCTTTATAACAATGCAATACTATGTTTTACCATCAACAGTTATGAAAATGTATATGATCCACTTGTGAAGAATATATGTATTCAATTATTTATATTATCAGATTACAATGCTTGGTTTTAAAGAAGCCACAGTTTGTCAAAATGGATATTAGTTGGGTATCAATGATCTTTGCCAAGTGAAGGGGGGATTATTATGATTTTCAGCTTTTTAACCTATTTTTCAAAGAATAAAAGCAGTGTCCTGGGTCTCCAGATGCTATGCTGACTTACCACTCCCTCCATGTCACTTTCAGTTATTTTGTTTACTATTGCAACATCCCTCTGTGGTTTGCCAGAAAGCGAAACCTTAATAATCACCCAATGAATACTTCTAAAGTAGATTCCTATTCTTGGTCCCAACCTTTCCAAAATAATCCACTTAAATCTATTATGTGATCCCAATGTGCAGAAAAAAAATATATGTTGCACATTGTGGCAAATAAACCCCTGACCATGTACAGAGTACTGCTCTAGAAATTTGCTGACAATGAAGCTAAAGTTATACTGTGCAATTGTACAAAATTGTTTATTAAGAACACGTTTACCACTCAGAATGTTGATTGAATCAGCACGTTAATAGCTTGGTGATGCAGAAGAAGATCTAGATTCTGGTAGGATTTATTCAGAAACAAAATTTCTGAGATGAAGACAGTGTTTGTTTTAATCCTCTTTAAATAAGTGGGACTGAGGTTAGATATGGAACAAAAGTATGACTAACTCAGTCTGTTCTAGGTCAGTATATCTACTATAAACCATTTACTGGGTATCATCACTAAAATGAATGAAATACATGTAGAAATACAAAAATATGTTTTCTTGGTCCTTATTAACTTCAAATGGACCTTTATATACCTTACCTATGCATTTAATCAGAAATGTATGTGTATGTGTATGTTTACACATGCACACACACAGAGAAAGATAGATATGAGAGGGGGGGACGAACGAGAGATAACAGTAGAACTTTTTTTGAATGGTTCTTCTTCATGCTATTATTATAACATAATTCTGGAAACTGAAGCTTTTTTTGTCAAGAAAGTGTACTATATATTAATACAAATGTCTGACCTATGGTTATGAAAGCTTTAAAGACTAAAGTAAATTTTCAAGATGGTCAAAGATTTTGGCCTTCATAGTAGCTTCAAAATGGAATAATTTTCTTTATATTTAGTCATTAAATTGGGCACATAAATTGAACACATTCCCATATGCCTACTCAACAATTGAACAGAAGATAGCAATAGAGGGTGGCACATATTTTCCATAAAATATGTATGAAGCCCAACACCCTTCAGTATCTAAGACATATAACATATCTTGGCCAGGATGAAGAAAATAATGTATTTTCAAATAAGCCCGATAGTTTTATCTTCTTTTTCACATATCTGTTGTGCTTTTGGTACATAACAGACTGGTAATGGTTAAACAAGCTTAGTTTAATCAAGAGGAAATGAACATACCAAATTTAAGCAATCATGGTGCTGTATTTAACCTAAATTAACATGCGTTTTCCTGAATCAAACAAAGCTTTGGTATCATAAGCCATCAAAGTGGTTTCAACCACTTTTGCTGATATATCCAACATGTAAGAAGGAACAAGGTTTGATCATAGTCCTTACCTCTTCACTAGATTTTTCAGTAGCCTCTATGTATTTATTTAGTGACCCCTTCAAATCTTGGTATGCTGCCTCACTGTGGTAGTGTTAGTACAATCCTGGGACAGATGAGTATAGAAAGCTGGGAATTTAAAAAAAGAATATATGTTCCCAGCTGGGTTATTCAGGCAGTTAAGCTTATCCCAGCTGCCCAGCTAAATCAAGTAGGCACCTATATCAGCAGCAACAGTAGAGGAAAATGCTGGAGGGAGATGATCACTTTAGTGACAATGGGAAAGGAATAATTTCAAACTGCATAGGAGAAGGCAAGAAAACAATGTGGATATTCAAGTTAATGTGATTGGCAATGCACAGTGGATGGTGGACTCCTCGGGCTGGATGACACAATTATGTTCCTGGGGAAGACTCGAAAAATGAACTAAAAATGACATTGCTTTCATAGTCAGGAAGAATATATCAATGTCATTTGAATGCAATTCAGTCAGCAACTGAATAATATCAATTTGAATAACATTAATTATTATTAATATCAACTGAATAATGTCAACTTGATTTGCAGACGACCCCTTAATATGACGATTGTCCAAGCTTGTTCTTCAACCACTGATGAAGAAGAGGGAGTTAATTAGTTTTATGGAGAAGTTCAATCTGAAATCAACAGAACCATGGAAGCAAGATGTGTTGTTTGTGGTTATAGCTGAAATGCAAAAATTGGAAATAGTAAGGAAGAAAAATAGTTGAACTATATGACCTAAGAAACAGCAAAGAAACAAGAACATGATTAATCAGTTTCTTCCAAACCATTGATTTCTTCATCAGTTTTCTTACTATTGATACAATACCTATATTATGAGCATCACCAGATGAAATAGATAAAAATCAGTTTAACTATATTATTGATACAAGAATGTAGAACAGAAGCAAGTTATGACAGCAAAGATGTGGCCATGAGCCGATGATGGAATGAATTGCTCATGTGTTAAGCTCCAGGTCAAACTGAAGTGGAAGGACAAATCCAACCAGTCAGAAAACTAAATTGTAGAATGAAATTAAAGATGCTGATATGAAAAGACTGTTGAATTCCAAAAAAACAGAAGAAATTAAAACAGGTGTCAAAATGAATGGTAGAAATTGTTAACAAGAGAAAAGAAACCAAATTAAATCCAAAAAGACAAAGATCTCAGTTTCTGTAGAGATTGTCAGTTATCCAGGTCCTAGAAGCTTCATTGGTTCTGATCATTTCATCAGAACCAATGAAGCTTCTTAGATGAGCTTCTTCTTCTTCCTCAAGGAAGAAAAAGTACCGTTGCCTTTTGAAGAAAAAAAAGCACAAAGATTTCAGGAAAGAACTTCTGAGTGCTACTCGAAGAGGCAAAGAACTGGTATCACATTAATATCTGTAAACAGAAACAGAATAGAATATCTGTAAGTAGAGATAGAAAAACAAAACAAATTAAAAAAAACTTTCAAACAATATCTCTGAACTCAGAAATTCCAAGCTCAGATTGGTATGTTGAAGGATGCCAACAGGCAGACAGTAGTTGATTCAATTTTGGATTCAGGTAACTTTTCTTATCAGGGCAGGAGGCTGAAAAGTGAAGCTCAGTTGCTAAGCTGACATCAAAGCTAAGTGGATCGGCTTTATATCTTTCTGGATAGATTTAGTTCAGCTAAAGTGTTCTGCATTCTAGTATTTTCAAACTAGAATATTCAATGCATTATACTTGGGTCTGCCTTCAAAAACCTAACATAGTCCAATATAACAAGTAGGGTTTTGATAAGAGAAATCGTTCAGAAAGAATAAAGTTTGTTGTTCCTGCATAGAATAAACATTTTATTTGGTGGTAAGAGCACCTTTGCAACTGGGTAGCTTGCATATCGTATCTATTTAACATCTTTCCACACATAACCTTATTTCAGTAATGTAGTCATCACCAGCAGTTGTTTCTTAAATTTCTTCACCTTCCAACATTAAAGAACAAACTTTCGAGTTTCCTGAAAAGAAGATTCCCTAGAGACAAAGATGTTTTTCTAGCACCAGAGATGTTTTTTTAGTATAAAAGCTCTCTTTACCCAATATTGCAAAATGTCACCTAACTACATGTTAACACAGCTAACAATTCCTTAATTTGTTTTTATTACCATATACAGTTGTGGATAAGCTGATAATTTTAGGTGCCAAAATACACCGACAAATTCGGTCTGACTTATCCACAGATGAGTGTACAAAAATATGAAATTTTCATGTATACTTTTCAAAAATGATGGGTAGCTTGAACATACATATTTTAAAAGTTGTTGGGACTAAATGTTGTAGTTCTAATAAAAGAGTATATCCTTTAATGTAAGTTGTTCCGATGAAATATATAAAACACAATTAGATTACAAAAGTGATTAGTTTTGAATGTTATAGTAGGTGTCAGCTACAGCATTCTCCACAAGGGAAATGAGCATTTTAATTCATACTAAACAAATCTGCGCCATTGGGCTGTGTTTCAGAGATATTTCCTCACCTAAACAGAGAAATAGAATGACCATAGACAGGCAAAAAAGCAATGGGGGCAGGAGTGGCTTCCAACTTCATGCCGGCTTCCTTCATGCTGGCTTCAGCAAGCAGATAAGTGGCTGCTGTTGCTGGGTAGGAGAGGAAGCAAAGAATTGCAAGTTTGGCTGGGAAAGAGTCATGGAATATTGGAAATGAAAGCTGTTACATCAGCGAGAAGCAGCACGTGAGAGGCGCAAGTGAGTTTCAGCACTTTTTATTGCAAGAGCAAGTGACTACGCTCTGATGGCTGGGCTGCTTTTAAGGAGCTCTAGCAGACCAGCCAGCCAATCACAGTAGTTTAAACTTCCCGGGGTTTGGGCAACCAATCCCCGGTAAACATGTGAAACCATGTAAATTTAACATTTCCGGCCATATGTAACACACCTCCCCTCCTAGAATGAACAATGTCCAATGTGAATGTCCAGTGAGCATGTGAAAACATGTAAATTAAGGAGCTCTTGCAGCTCAGCAGGCCAATGACAGTTGTTTAAACTTCACAGAGTTTGGGCAACCAATCCCTGGTGAGCATGTAAAAACATGTAAATTTAACAACATACGCCCGTATGTAACACCCCTCCCCTCCTAGAATGAACAATGTCCAATCCCTGTATCGGCCTACATAGGTGACATAGTCTTTCAGGTAGGCAGGGCACGCGGGTCTCCTACTTGACCTGCGCAGATCACTTGTCCTTGGGAGCTTGGCTGGTGTGGTCAAGCCTGCTGTTCCTCCGGCTGCCTGGGAAGGAACCTTTAGGAGCTCCTCAGGCCACCAGTTGAGCTCCGCCCTGGTTCCTTCGGCTCCTGAGATGCCATTTCTTCGTGGGATAGCTTCAGACACAGCTACGTGTTCATGGCTCAGGTTGGACAGTCGTTCCTCGATTTCTTGGCTTGGTGGGCCCGGTTCCTGCCCATCTGCTTCCTGGCTGGTGGTTGAGCATGCTCCATGGGGCGGAGATATGGGGTTCTCTAGGAGTTTTTCTGAGATGGCGGGTGTGGTCCAATCACCCTGGTTCCTCAGTTCAGCGTCCCCCAGGCAGTGTCAGAACTGGTTGTTGTGCCTCCTCCAGATTCGTCCCTCCTCTAGCTCCACTTGGTACGACTTTGGCCCGGTGACAGCCACGATTCAGCAGCCAAGTCGGATACCCGGCATAGTTGTGGATGAATACCTGGTCGTTTATGTTGAACTCACAGGTTGGTCAAGTGGAATCCAGGGGGTTCTCTGGAAGGTAGTCCGGGTGGTACCGGTCGTGTTTGGACCTCAGTTTTCTCCCCATCAACATCTCTGCTGGTCTTTTGTTGGTGGTCGCATGGGGGGGTGATGTATTGGGTGAAAAGGAATTGGTCGACCTTTTCCTTCCAGCTTCCTGGTCACATTTGGGTAAGGGTTTCTTTTGTGAGCCTCACCATTTGCTCGCCCTGTCCATTGTTCGTCAGATTAAATGGGGTGATGAGAACATGCTGGATCCCTTGCTCTATGAGGAATGCCTCCATCGTCTTGGCGGTCAGTTGTGGGCTGTTGTCAGATACCAGGATGTCAAGTTTCTGGAGATCTCTGATGGTGGCTTCATCTGTGGTTGATTGTGGTTGATTTGGAGTAAGCATCCACCATGATCAGAAACCTCTGTCCTTCCACTGGTCCCATGAAGTTTGATGTGGATGCGTGACTACGGTCCCTTGGCTGCTTCCCACTCTCGCACATGTGCCCGGGATGGGGCTTGTCGTGTCTCCTAGCAGGGTCTGCAAGTGGCTACCCACTCCATGATGTTCTTATCCATATAGGGTCACCAGATGTAGCTCCAGGCTAGTGCCTTCATCCATACTATCCCCGGGTGACCCTTGTGGAAGGCTTCAATGGCTCGCCTCCACAGCCTCTAGGGTATGATGACTCTCTCCCCCCACAACAAGCAACCCTTGATAGTTGATAGTTCTGCTTGCTTACTCTGGTAGCTCTGGAACTCATCACTCAGCTTCTCCTGTGGCCACCCCGTCAACACCGGTTCAGAACCTTTTTACAAGCCCTTGTCCTTTTGTGTGTGCTCGGCGATGTCCCTGGCGGTGACCGGGCTGGTTGATTGGATGTTGATTAGCAGTATCATGGGTGTGGGGGCAGGGTCTTCCACCAGCTCTGGTAATGGGCAATGGCTGAGTGCATCAGCATAGCTGATGTCCTTCCCTGGGCAGTGGATCAGCTCATAGTTGTACACCATGAGGAAAATGGTCCATCTGGTCATCCTTGGGGACATGTATGGTGGGGTTTGTTGGTTCCTGATGAGGAGCCCCAGCAGTGGCTTATGGTCCGTGATGGGTTCAAAATGTCTACCATATACATACTCATGGAATCTCTTTATCCCTGCGACTGCAGCTAAGGCTTCCTTGTTCAGTGTTTTTCAACCACTGTGCCGCGGCACACTAGTGTGCCGTGACATAGTGTAAGGTGTGCCGTGGGAAAATTACTTTATATATAGTCAATATAGGCACAGAGTTAATTTTTTTTAACATTTTCTAGTGGTGGTGTGCCTCGTGATTTTTTTCATGAAAAAAGTGTGCCTTTGCACAAAAAAGGTTGAAGAACACTGTCCTTGTTGATCTGGCTGTAGTTGCGTTCAGCCAGGGACAGGTTTTTGGAGTAATAGGCTATGGGAGCCTCCGATCCATCCAGTAGGTGGTGGCTAAGGACCACTCTGACTCCAAAGGGGAAGTGTCACAGGTGATCCGAACCGGCAAAGTATGGTTGAACTGGATGAGCACACTGTTGGAGAGTAGGAGCTCTTTTACCGCTGTGAAAGCCTGGTCTTCCTTCTGTCCCCAGGTCCACGGTGCTGTCTTTCCCAGGAGCTTGTGCAGCAGCTCAGCAATGGTGGCCTTCTGTTATAGTAAAAAAAATACTATAAAATCAATAGTCCTAAGAAGGCTTGGAGCTCTGTCTTGTTCCTTAGGGTAGGGGTGTTTCTAATGGCCTTTACTTTGCTGTTGGTGGGGTGGATGCCAGACCTGTCTATGAGGTATCCCAGGAACTCTACATGCTTCACACCGATTTTACATTTCTTTGGGTTCACTTTAAGTCCCTTCTCCTTGAACCTCCCCAAAGTTTCGCGCACGGGTTCCATCAGCTGCTCTATGGAGTCCCTTGAGATGAATACATCGTAAAAGTATGGCACCACCCCCGGGATTCCTTGCAGTAGCCACTCCATTAAACACTGAAATAGTCCTGGGGCTATGCTGACTCCAAACTGAAGTCTGGTACATTTGAAAGCCCCCCAGTTTCTTTTGCAAGAAGAGGTCTCTCATTCCTAAGATGATCCGTTCCTTCATTATTTCTTCTGGGTTGATGAATTTGCACCGGGTTGTAATTTCTTGGAGGCTGGCCATGAAATCATTCACAATCTCTCCTTCCCGTTGGCGCCGGTGATAAAACTCGTTCACCATGGGGATGGTGGATGGCATGCAGTAGTCTTCCAGGGCACGCTGTAGGGTTGTCCATGCGATGGTCTCTACGTCTGCTGGGGCAATCAATGTCTGTGCCATCTTACAGATTTTCATTCCACAATAAGTTATTCTGCTTCCTATTGTCCGGCCAGTCCTGGTAGTCTTTGGCTTCAGAATTGCCCCGTGTATGTGTTTGTTTATGTTTGTTTATTATATTTATATGCCGCCATTTTCCCCCAAAGGGGACTCAGGGCGGCTCACAACTCAAACCAGGGAAGGGGGATACAGACAAAAATTAAAAAAGCTCTTTAGCCTCAGGCTTGTCGGAACAGCCAGGTTTTAAGGGCTATGCGGAAGGCCTGGAGAGTGGTGAGGGTTCAAATCTCCACGGGGAGTTCGTTCCAGAGGGTCGGAGCAGCCACAGAGAAGGCTCTCCTCTGGGTAGTCGCCAGTCGACACTGGCCGGCGGATGGAATTCGGAGGAGGCCTAATCTATGGGATCTAATCGGTCTAGTGAAGGTAATTGGCAGCAGGCGGTCTCTCAAGTACCCAGGTCCAATACCATGAAGGGCTTTATAAGTGATGACTAGCGCCTTGAAGCGTATGTGTGCCAGTCCTCCGCCTGCGAGTTGAAGGTCGCTGGTGCAGGGAATGCTTGCGATGCCATTTTGTCCTGTGGTGCAGGGTCTTGGTCTTTGTGCGAAATGGCTGCTTGTCCAATGAGGGTTCACAGGTTCCTTTGTCCTTTGTCACCAGTGTTAGATTGGCAAGAAGCAGCAGGCGAGAGGCACGAGTGAGTTTCAGCACTTTTTATTGCAAGAGTACGCTCTGACGGCTGGGCTGCTGGAGCTTGCCTTTTAAGGAGCTCCGGCAGACCAGCCAGCCAATGACAGTAGTTTAAACTTCCTGGGGTTTGGGCAACCAATCCCTGGTGAGCATGTGAAAACATGTAAATTTAACAACGTACATCCGTACGTAACAAAAGTCACATAATTGCAGCAGCAGTCCAGCACTGCTGTAGCTGCCAGTACCACTGAAACCACTACAACTTTGCAAATGTCATTCCCTCAGAAGTCACTGATCCTGGATTTTGGCCTTCTGTAAGTTAGCCCATTTGAGTTACCTTGGCTCGATGATTGTTGCTCTATGAAGCACTGTTACACCCAGTTAAAGATCATGACAACAAGAGTTTTAGTAGTATATAGATATTGAATATTACTTATCTTTAGGAAGGATAAATTGTATGTTAGCCCTTATCTCAATAAACAATATTGTAAAAGTTGTTTGGATTTATTTGGCAGTATTAAATAAAAATGTGAGAGGAGCAAAACATTTGAGGTGGAAAAAGCATTTGAGAAAACACAAATAGAAGCATTTGTTTTATAAATGCCAGTGAGTGAAGCTATGTGATTGTGGGATGGGGAATATATCTATTCCTATATCAGAATCAGTTTGTACAATCAGTGCAATCAGTCTTTAAGTTTGAAGTAGCTACCAAATGTACCCTTTAATATTTTATGTTGTTAGTTGTGAAGTTGTGTCCAACCCCTTGTAACCTCATGGACAATGTTCCATGAGGCCTTCCTGTCCTGTAACATTCCCTGGAGTCCATTCAAGCTCACGCCTACTGCTTTGGTGACTCCAACTAGCTACCTCATTCCTTTGTTGTCCCCTTCTTTTGCCTTCAATCGTTCCCAGCACTAAGCTTTTCTCCAGTGACTCTTTCCTTCTCATTAGGTGGTCAAAGTATTTGAGTTTTATCTTTAGGAGTTGGTCTTCTAAAGAGCAGTCATGGTTGATCTCCTCTAGGACTGACCAGTTTGATTGCCTTGCAGTCCAAGGGACTCAAAGGATTTTATAATGTATCCCAAAATACTTATATTTGGTAACCAGCAAGTGCAGTAATAATTATCAATTGTAAAAGCTATTTTGGGTACAATAACAGACTCGGCAATAGTAAGTCATTTGAGACTAGTCAGGCATAAGTGAGTTCTAGCTCTTTCGATCAGTAAAAAAAATGACAAAATGTGACCATATGACCCCAGGGCATTACAACCATGATAAATGCATGCCACTCAATTTTGATCACATAACCATGGGGATGTTGCAATGGTCATAAGAGTAAAAAAGTCACTTTTTTCAATGCCATTGCAACTTTGAACTGTCATTAAATGAATTGTTGTAAGTTAAAGATTACATGTTATTTCAAATAATTATTTTACAAATTTTCTTTTCTATGGAAAAACAGAAGTACATATGATGTTCATGAACTGTCTCAAAACCCACCTTTTCTCTCTACTGGCAGACTAAATGGAATATTGTTAGCTATCCCCAGTCACGTGCACCCATTTTTTTAAAAGTTAGAATATATACACTATAAAGTTAGAAGAAATTTTTAAAAAAATTAGAAAGTCTTAAAATGCATATAGTGAACAAAGCTAATTTCAAAAATTTGTCCTGATCCTTTAGTGCCTGGTTTACCTATAAAAATGTAGTACTTTAATTCTAAATTATACATAGATAAGAGTGCTCCATGCGCTCTCGGCGTTTAGTCATACTGGCGACATGACCACGGAGACGTCTTCGCACAGCGCTGGCTCCTCAGCTTAGAAAAGGAGATGAGCACCGCCCCTAGAGCCGGTGGAACCTTTACCTTTTTATTGTAGAAAAATATATAGCCTTCCTAAAGCCAGGAAGAAGCATATATTCAGCCATGATTCTTTAAAGTAAAAAGTAATAATAAATTATTGTTCATTATTTATTACTTAATAAATTATTAATTTTTACGTTACTCGGGATCTATGGGCTTCTTTTCTTTGCAGAAAGTCTGAACTCCATTTGAGTTTCCTGCCAGAGAAAGAAGAAGACAACATAGTATTTATAGTTCCAGTTTCAAATCTTTGAAACAGTTTTCAGGAGACAGATGAAAATAGACATTTGCCAAAAATTGTATCTCCTCATTCTCCAGTGGACTTTTGCCCATAGAAACCTAGAATCCAATAGAAGATAGATGGAAGAATAATTCACATAGCACTTTGGGAAAGAAAACCCTGCAACAAATCCACTTTTCTTTCTGCAGAGAATTTTTTCCATTTATTTTAAAATTACTTCAGCACACAAATCAATGACTTGAGTTTTTGCCTACCCAATAAAAGGATATAGCGAAAATTACATACTTCTGCAGAAAGCTGTTTGATGAAACGCTGATATTTATTGTGCTTGGACTATAAATATTTATGCATACACTTTGAAGGTAGCTTTTGAAAGTGCTACACTTCTCCTAACAGACTGCTTTCACACTTAATTCTTTACTTAGTCAAAATAATTGTACAAGGAATTCTTAAAATAATGCAATTGTAATCTGAAGTTAACAATCTTTCACAATTTGAGTAATAAACAAAAATTATATAGGAGAAAATGGTTGTATAATTGTCACCTAGGCATTTGACTTTTTTATTACTTGTATGCACAATGACTTAATTTATACATTTATTTTTATTTAATTTCACAAATTATTGGTAAATTAAATTAGCATTCCAGCCATCAAACAATTAGGGAACTTTACAATATTACAATATCTAAACAAGAATAAAACAGAGAAAAATAGTTAATAATAATTTCATAATAAAACAGTTAATAACAATTTCATAATAAAATAATAATATACATATAATCTCATAGTATATATATATAAATCTAGTTATTTACTTATCAAGGAGTCATAACCATTATATTAAAAAGTGGTGCTCCCTATTTTTGGCCTTAAGTATCCATACAACCTTTTGAAATAAATTGTTAAATACGAATAGAACTTGATAAAATGAATCTGCAGTTACAAGTTTTATTGATTTGATATATACAGTAATTCTCGCTGACAGTGAAATCACTAGGGATACATCAATTCTGCAGTCCTAATTTCTTTCTAAAAACCTAGTAATCTAAAGTGGTTGCTCTTAAGAAAGTCTCTAAAATGGAATTGTGTAAATGGGATGCAAACTCTCTAACTGATCTGTAGGCTGGGACACACTGAATTACTATTATGAGTACCTATTTTATGTTTGCGCTGTGGTAAATTATCTGAGATACAGATAAAATAATCAATTTTGACCCTTCATAAATGAAATATGAAATGCTAGGTTTAATTCAATGCCTAAGATGCTGAGCTTGTCGATCATAAAGGTTGACAGTTTGGCAGATCGAATCTCTATTGCCATGTAATGGTGTGAGCTCCCATTACTTGTCCCAGCTTCTGCCAACCTAGCAGTTCGAAAACATGTAAAAATGCAAGTAGAAAAATAGGGACCACTTTTGTGGGAAGGTAAAAGTGTTCCGTGCACCTTCGTCATTTAGTAATGCCGACCACATGACCAACTGGTTGAAAATACGGTAGTTTGATAGACTGGCATCATTTAGCTCTACAGCATTTGGAAATCAAAATCAATGTGCTGCTTCATATAGCTAACAATATTACCATATTTTTTGGAGTATAAGACGCACCACCACCTCAAAGAGCGTGGAAATGTTGGTGTGTCTTATACACTGAATACAGCCATTTTTTGGCCTCCCAAAGCCCCGCCTCCACACCCCCTTTTTGAGAAAAATTAGTGAAAAACAGGTGTTTTTCCTTCTCCCAGCCTCCAGAAGCACTCTGCATGCTTCAGCAGGGCTGGGGGAAGGCAAAAACCCTCTGTTTTTGCAGAAAATGGTCCATTTTCCACAAAAACAGGGGGCATTTTTGTCTTCCCCCAACCCTGAAGCCTGAAGAGTGCTCCTGGGGGCCGTGGAAGACAAAAACTTTTTTCCTTACTGACCTCTTTGAGATCTTGGTGCATCTTATACACCGGTGCATCTTGTAGTCTGAAAAATACAGTACATTTCAGGCTCTCCAGTGTATCCATAAGATCCAATTTACTGTAGTGCTTAAGGCATCAGACTACAGGCTGGGGGACCAGGAATTCTAGCCTTGACTTAGACACCAAATCAGCTGGCTGACCTTGGAGAAGATCACGTCTATCAGTCTTAGGATGAAGGCAATGACAAACCACTTCCAAAAAATCTTGCCAAGAAAGTTGTTAAGGCATTGCCAAAAGCCAACACCAACTCAAAGACAAAATATAATTTAAAAAATGCTGAACTCCGTTGCTGAGGATTCTAAAATGATGGTGCAAATATATGTGATAGTTCTATATATGTTCCAAAAGGCTTGTCGATAATCTTCCAAGAGCTCCTCATCCAGTGTTCCCTCTTTGCAACATGGAAAAGGTCTCCAAAGATTCTCCAATCAAGTAAATGTTTTGGTTCTACTTAATTAAGAAAACCTTATTAAAAGCAAAGAGTAGTGACCTTAGAGACCACATAGTCCTTACTTATTTGTTCATTAGGGTTAAATTTATATAGACACCTGTTCTGTCCCCCTTTCCTCGCTCGTTAACAGATGACAGGCAGACAAACTTAAAAGGAAAGAACTTTATCAGTTCTCAGCTCAGACTGGCTGTGAGCCCAAAAATAAACATAAATCAAGTCTCTGACCAGATAACAGAATACAAAACAAAACTCTTACAAAGCAATGCACTTCTCCAAGTGTTTCCTTGAATCAGGGTTACAGAAAGCAAATCACTTTTCCAAGTGTCTCTCACAAACAAACCACGACCAATCATCAATGAACGTTGAACGAATGAATGAACATTGAACGTTGACTCCTGCAACCAGGGCGTGGCACCATCCATCCTTTTATCACCAGAAGACCCACTAATGAGCCCCAGCTGCCTTGGTAATCTTGCATCCCAAAAAGACTCACAGGAGATGTCTGCTGAGTCACAACAGGCACCCATCTCAAATTTATGACTCTGAGTGGCTTAGGTTTTACATTTGATAATAATTTAATTTTGTACATTAAAAATGTGTATTCCAGATAGGGCCAGTTTATTTTATTTATTAAATTTATTTTCTGCCCATCTCATTTCAAAGACTGGACAATGATCTATGGATAAGTTCTAAATCAGCCATCTGTAGAATGTATGTGTTTCTGTCTTTTAGTAAAAACAATGGATAAATTCCTTTAAAATGTTCACACCAGTTATTGTGTCAATAAACGAATAATGGTTTACAGACAGCTTTGAGGCAAATGCAATATATAATAAAATCAACATATTAACATACTATACATTCTGAAACAGGTCCTACAGTATTTGAACATATAATGCATTAAATCCATTAAAATGTAATGCATGTTTTCCCCCTAATATTTTGGAAAAGAGGCTAAGTGGTTTAAAAAGACAAATAAACTACAGCTGCCTAGGGTTATCAGCTTGGTTCCTTATTAGCCGGAGAAAGGACTGTTTCAAAGAATTTGCTTTGCTATTCTCTGCCAAATAGAACTTTCACCTTCTAACAGTTGCCCTGTAATTGGAATCCTACGGGTAACACTTTCCATCCTAGCCTCAGCCAGGAGACTAAGATATTAACTTCCATTCAAAGAATTCTAGGAAGAGAACATACTTTTTTATGTCGTCATTAATTTGTAAACTGTCAAGCATGCCTCCTTTAATATCCAAGAAAGGAAAACCTCAACTCCATTTTAATAGAGATAAAGTACTTTTACTAGATATGAAAACAGCTAAAGGAAAGCAAGATCTGGGCCAAAAAGGCAGAAACATATACATATCATACGTTTATCCAGCGCCCTTTCCCCAATTCCCCAACCCATTGTCCAATCTGCAACTCCCTAAGGTGTTCTGTGGGGTGCACCTTCCAACAGCCTCATCAAGTGGATATGCGGAACTTGACCAAGTCCAAACATCAGTCACTGGCATGCACAGAAGATGGTGAGATCAAGACTCCTCCAGTACAATATAATTCCCTTCCCTAATACTATGCAAACCCCCCTTCCGTTCCTATGGCAGCCAATAGCAAGCAAGCGTAGCAAGCAAAACATTTTAACTGATCTTAATTACTTTGAGAGACAATGATTATCTAAAAAGTCAGAGATGAACAATAGATAGATGATAGACAGACAGACAGACACGCAGACAGACAGACTGACAGAGAGATAGAGGAATGGACTACTCAGATGGAGAACATCCTCAATAAGTTTCCCTGCTTTTTATTTATATGGGGTTTTTTTGGTGGGGGGGATTGTTTGTATCAAGGAAAGAAGCTATCTTTATCTGCAGTGGAATATATTTTTGTTTCTATTACAACTACTATACATACTGTAAGAAGGAAGAAATAGGGGCTATGGTTTGTTTTACTTTGCAATTTGGAATGAGATCAAAGAATCTGCCTAAAGTTTTATTTTTAATTTGGGAGTACTAAATTAAAACTATTTGAAGGAAGTTTGTAGGATGTTTTGTGAGGTTTAACACAGTCCTTCCTTCCTTTAAATTTATATAACCATCCATCCTACTGAAGGTGATTCTGGATGGTGTACAACAAATAGATAAAACCACATAGAAAACTACATATATAAAAGCAATATAAAATTCAGAGTAAATATAAAAACAGTAAAATTATAAAAACTAAATATAAAAACTATTTGATGGAATCCCAATACTTTTAATTAAATATTTATAAGGAACTTAATAAAGGAGAGCCCACAGAATGAAACAGAAAATCAAATACTATTTCCTACATAAACATTGGAAATTTGTCCTACCTATTACAGTTAAAGTTCATTGGGATTAATAAATCATGATTAGACCAAGTACTCACATCATTGAGATGATTGTATGTGTCAACAATTTTTTAAGTTTCATTGTCTTCTGCCTATATTTTTTAAATATATAAAGTGGACAGTGCTTAACACCCTCCCACTTTAGTGTAGGTGGTTAACAGAAAAGATAGGACAGATTTGATACAGCATCTGATTGATATTTCCAGGGTGTGAAAACCTCTATCATGAGATTAGACTGATACTGCATATTCAAACACATACAATGATACATTTGTCATTGCTATTGACCTTTATCTCTCCAATTTCCTGACAACCTTCTACAGTTATTGACATTACAAATACCAGCGACAACGTGCAGGGCAAAGTATAACCTTTCATTTACCTTCATGTCCCTCAAATGACTTGCGAAGGTAGTTTCAACAAAAGCTGCAAACAATGATACTGTTGATTCCCCCCCCTTAACTTGCTAAAATGTTTTCCATTTTCTTCTTGTTCTCTGAAAATCATGCCAATAGCTCAGTATAAAGAAAGCGATTTCAAATGAATACAGGTAATTAGAAGTGTCAAGAAATCAGCAGAGAGTAGGGTGTCTGCCATCATTTCTCTGGAAAGAGTGCCAGATTCTCTTTCAAAAAGATCTTTGTCATTTTTAAAAAAAGAAGGCAATTAATGTAGACTACGGTAAAGTGTACAGGATCCCAATCACTTGTCTTTCTTTTCTTAGAAAGGGAACCATAAAGATGTTTTGATTTCTAGAAACAATCTTCTGAGGTTATTCAAAAATGACTTTTAATTACAGTAATAGGCCTTTTTGTCTTTTCAGTCTTCTAAAAGCAATGAAAAAAAGCACATTTGTGACAAAAGTTTCCCCTGCTTTTCTTCATTTTGGGGGGAAGGGGGGTTAGGAATGTGCCATGTTAAGTAATTTAATTTGAAACTGAGAAAAATGTGGCAACAGTGATAAAGCTTATCAAGAGAATGAAGAATTCATCATGCATTCCATCAGCAAGAAGCTCAGTAATCAGTAAATTCTAAAAATGATTGTACTTCTGTTGAAACAATTAAATACTTTCAGCATTTTGAGTGAATTTGATGGCCTTCATTTCACAGGATAGTAGTAGAACTGATTCTTTCTCAAGGGTTTGTTTTTTGACCATAGTCATGTGTGACATCTCCTTCTCTTCCTCTTGGGACCTCTAGGCTGGAGTACTGCAATGTGCTCTACATGGGGCTGCCCTTGAAGAGCATTCGGCGACTTCAGCTAGCGAGCGATTGTGGGTGCACCACGCTTTACCCACATAACACCTATCCTCCGCGAGCTGCACTGGCTACCTGTCGATCTCCGGGTGCGCTTCAAGGTGCTACTTGTCACCCATAAAGCCCTTCATGGTAGTGGATCTGGGTACTTGAGAGACCGCCTACTGCCAATCACCTCCACTCGACCTATTAGATCCCATAGATTAGGCCTCCTCTGAGTCCCATCTGCCGGTCAATGTCGACTGGCAACCACGCGGAGGAGAGCCTTCTCGGTGGCAGCTCCGACCCTATGGAACGATCTCCCCGTGGAGATTCGTACCCTCACCACCCTCCAGACCTTCCGCACAGCCCTCAAAATCTGGCTATCCCGTCAGGCCTGGGGCTAAAGACTGTAACCCACCTGAATGGTATGAATGTTGTGTTTTTTTTAATGACGTACTGTCCTACGTGTTAAATGTTTGTTTCCCCCCCCCTTTTCGAGTTGTAAGCCGCCCTGAGTCCCCCCAGGGAAAAGGGCGGCATATAAATAAACTTCTCAAATAACAAATCTCAAATCTCAAATCTTCCTCCTCCAAATAATAGCTGTTCTGTTAAAATGGAACTGGGGAAACTCAGGTTCAAATCTACTATTAGCCATGGAAACTCCTCAGGGGCTCACCTATTCCTCAGGGGGGGAGGGGCTGAGGCAGGGAAAGACTCATATGCTTTGTTGAGTGCCTGGTGCAGGGTTTCTTTAAATTTGGCAACCTTAAGGTGCAAATTTACATCCCCAAAATGCCCAGCCAGCATGCTAATATGTAAATAAATAATCATAATATACTATTTTTAGAACTGCATAAAGACTCACTTGTAGGACTTTTTTTTCTTACATTGGATCAGCTAAAACATTGGTCCAAGTTATTTACTCATAGTTAAATACACTGTCTTTCTTTGAGTACAACTCTCCTATCCCATTCTATATAATGAAGGATTTTTAACCTTTCAACTGAAATCTGTTAATTCATGTTCCCACAGCACTCCCATAACTTACTATATCAACATAATTACTGTGCAGCATATTGAATATATTTACTTTAATGTTATATCAATATGTCTGACTTCACAGTAAATATTGCCATTCTTGGTCTTTAAAAAATGAACATGGTTATTCAGGTCAATGGCCTATTAATAGAAGATAACTGTACCCATAAATTCTTAATTACTTTTTGTTGTTTTACACATTCCCTGGCAGACATTGAGCTTTCAGAAGGGAGACCAATTTCAAAGGTGTAGAGATGCATATTACAGAAACTATCAAATGTTAAAGTAGAAACAAGCAACTACCTGGTTGCTGGAGAGCGGGGAAGGGAAATGAATAATTTCTCACTTAGAACAGGAACTGACACAATAAATTAGCAAAATTTTGCTTATTTTGCTAGCTAAAGTTTTGTTCTGACAGTATGTTATAAGTTGACAATCATCACAAACATTGAAGTATCACTACCAGTTCTACCATGCTGAAATGTATTTTACGGAAGTATCTAATCCCATTCCCTACAATTAGTAGTTTCATCTTTAGCCAATGGTCTTTTGCAAAACTATCTTTTGGCAAAGTCTTATGGAGGATTGCTAGAAAATCTGCCAATGTGTTTGCATACATAAACATGTAAGAAATTGCAAATGTAGGAGGTAAGCAGTCCATTATATCAATTGTAAATTACAGTTCTTCACTTTTCTTCTAAAACTTTTTTTTATCTTCTGAATAACTAGATCAAGAACCTTACGCTTTTTTTCTTTACATTTTCAACTCAGAAGATGCTACATATTATGCAGTTATGTTTCTTTACAAATGTTGAAATTTGTTCTAGAGACTTGATGTCCATGGTTTTTCTCAGCATGAAGCTGTAAAAGAAGCGTGTCTTATAGTATCATGCTTGAAAACATGAGTTTATTTGCATTATTGAAACATCTAATCTGACCTGCTGAAGTGTTTTATTACCACTAACCTTGAACACAGAGTGACTTGTTCAAATGCTTTATTACAAATTATCTTCAAGCAAACTCTCCCTTGTAGATGACATCATCTAGATACAGAGATGTTAACTCTTTCTATTATAATATCTGCACTGAAAATCCAGGGAGTTCTTCAAAGAGAAGACATAGCCCCTCTTTGGATTTTACAGAACTCCTGTACAGATGCTCTTTCTCCCATGGAAGCACAAAGGAAAAATAGATCAACCCATCTGATTCCTATATTGCATCCCAATTTCTGGAGTTTGTGCAAACATACAGGAACGTTGTCTTCGCATATCTACAAAGACATTTGTATGAGCTAGAGCTAGACAATCTATCCATTGTCTTATATTGGTCCTAACTGGCTGCTTTGTTGGTTTGCTGTCATTTCTATTTGTCTTCTTTAAAAGCCCAGGCCTTGCTAGCTTCTCTTTGTCTCTGCATGTCTCCTCCCCAAGCCAGAGGATGTACTTCATGCATCACAAACCAGCTTGCAATGAAACATCAATTTTAGTCTAGCTTGGAACTTTATATCCAGATTTAATCCAGATGCAAATGTTCTGAAAGCAGATCTTGATCTTGAGTCACACTGATTTATTGTTCCTTGATCTTCAGGGTTGATTGATCAGTGTCGTTGAAGCCTGAATACAGCTATGTTACTGAGCATTTATTTATGCATTTTTCTTCTATATGATCATTTTGAAAGTGCTAGATTAATAATTATAGATGATATTAGGTTTATAGGTTTTATTGACATTTGTAGGCCGCCCTTTTCCCTGAGGGGACTCAGGGCGAAGACTTTCTGACTTCCCCATTCAGAAAAAGTTGATTTACTGATCACTATAGCCAAACATGTGAATGCTTTTAGAAATAATTCAAAGTGAATAAAAACAATTCGGAGTTCTATTAACATCAAAAAGTTAAAGTCAAGATGCTACCACACATAACTAGAAATACTAGAGTAAGCAAAACTGCAGTCATATTAAAGAGGCATGTCTTCATTTTCAGACTGTTTACATATTAAAATCTTCACTGTATAAATGCTTTTCATCCTGTAAATATTTGCATCAAAAGATTTAAAATAATATTGTATTATGTATAATATAAAGAATTTTTTATTATAGTGAATTCTACCTCACCACATCAAGGTATATTACAGATATATAAATCTAAAAAATAGAACCCTTGCAGCACAATGTATAAAGAGATAAAAATGTCAGGCTATAAAATAATTTCTTCCCATAGGAATAAGTTTCAACATATATAAGGAATAAACAAATCCAGATTCTTTTTTGTAGTGATAATTGAAGTAACTCAAGAGAAAGAAAATTCAGATACAGAGATTCAAAAAATATATTCTAGTGATAACATCTTTATAAATCTCAGTACATCTGAATATTTCTTTTCATTCTTAACAATGGAGAGAAATGGTGTGTAATATCGATAAACCACTATGCTAAATATGAAAACGCAACATTGCTTTTTCTCCTCTATTCCTCTAAGACACCTTTTATTTACATCTTCATCTGTATCATTCTTTTGCATGCAAATCTGTGTTTCTATATATAAGCCATTAAAGAGAATGAAATACATACATATCCTGATGATCTAACACCCATCCTAAGCTATCCCCATCTTGTGTCACTGCCTAAGTCATGCAAATTACACCAAAGCTGCCAGTTGACTAAGATTAATGACACTGCGCCAGCTTCTTTGTTTCTCTCTGCGGCCATTTAGTGTGAAATACTATCCAAAAACATTATCTATCCTCTATTAATCCCACAAATTTGTTCACACCATGCACATTGTTTAGGGCAATTTACAACAGGAACTTACTGAGCACAATTGCATTTAATTACTTGGGTTCTAATTACATTCATTAAAGGCTAATAAAATAAATGAAACAGCTTAAAAGCTTCTGCAAAACACATGGGTCTTGTCTCCCTCATGAAACATACAGTAGATGTTTGATGTGAAACATACACATGTGTCTCTTTAAGCATGTGGACTGCTAGAATGAAGATATAGATAGATCAGTATGCATCCAAATCCCTAATATCCCAGTATTTATGTATATTAGCAACTGTAATTATTGCTGGGATCTCAGGATATTTATTTTTAAAATTTTGCAACAGATAAAAATACGGAAATATAAGTTTGATCATTAAAAACTGATTATTATATTTTATCCTATTTTATAAATTTCCCCTTTGTTTCTTTTAAATACATAGCAAAATAATTCTATCAATTTTACTTTAAAAAATCTTCAAAACCCTGCATGTTGTTGGTTGGAATTATAGCTTTAATATTACATTGTCAATTTCAGATTCACTGATACTTTGGCTGATCATTTTTCCTTCCGAGTGTTGGGAATGTTGGGTTCAAGGTTAGGAGAGGTTGAACTTACAATTATTTTTTGCAGAATAGGGAACATTCTCTATTTTGCTCTATCATCTATCTATCTATCTATCTATCTATCTATCTATCTATCTATCTATCTATCTATCTATCTATCTATCTATCTATCTATCATTTTCTATCTGTGTGTCATATATCTATCTTTTGATCAAACAACTGTTTATAGGAAAACCATCCATTGTTTAATTTATAAACCATCTCAATCTTCCAGGCAACTTTAAGCAACATACAACACGTTAAAACAAAAGAGAGAGTCATACTTATGCATGTGGATACAACTTTGTAAAATGGATGTACTAGTTTTAACTTTTCATTTATTATAGGAAATGCTTGTAGAAAAAGCATGTATGCCTTGCTATGTGTGATGATTATATATATATATATATATATATATATATATATATATATATATATATATATATATATATATATATATATATATATATATATATATATATATATATATATATATATATATATATATATATATATTTCACTATACTTTCATCATTCATTTCCTAAAAAGTGTTTTTCTTATTAGAGTAGGTCTATCCATGTGAAAAATCATTTTATATGACAATTTCCATGCAATTTTCAAGCTTTAGTCTTTAGTGAAAGTGCTTTGAAGGGAATGTGTTTTATATATATTAAACTACATATCAGGATAATGTGAAATGGTTTATGCATACATGAGATATATGTGATTCTCCTGCTTTAGAAATGTATTTATTTTCATATAGGCAATGATGAAGACAGAAAAGGAACAGAAAGTAAAAAAGTAAGAAGCATACAGCCTGCTTTACATCACTCCAAAGTATATGCACAGATGCTATCATAAGATGGCAATTGTTGGCCTATATTTATTTGATTTGACAAATCCAGTCTAAGCAGACTGCACTATAAACGCAAACACACTTGCACGTACACACACACACACACACACACACACACACACACACACACACACGGTCCCATAAAATATCCAATACATGGGTCCTAAATCAGTTAAAAGTACCCATAGTTCTAGTCAGCCAAATGAGGAGTGTAACTCCAAGTGTATCAGTTCATGAAATTAAAATGTTTCAAATTATGCAATAGAAAAAAAAAAACTAAATGACCCCCAAACTTAAATTCATTGAAACAAAATAGCAATGTGGGAACCATCTAAAATAATTTAAGAAGGGAAAATTATCTTTTTTGGAAATCACAAATAAATAAATAATAAAGATCCACCTCTAAAAATGCTTGTGTTTACATGCACATGTATACAATGGCAGAGAAGGAAATTATAGGAGGTGAAAAAAAATCAAAAAGAGTCTGGTAGCAACTTTCTAACTTATTCAGGTTAGAAAGCTTCAGGAAGAGGGTGTACCTGTGGATGTGCAAAGATGTGTTCGGAAACAGACCCCAGAACTCCAACTGATTTATCTTGGCACAAATAATCCATCAGAGTTAATACAAAGGCCTGGACTTGGAACCAAGCTTACAAATAATCAGAATTACATGCCCTTGAGCACCAGTGTTTTCCAGGTATCCAGCCTTTGTCTTTATTGATACTTTCATATAGTGTTCAACATCAGCCTTATGCTATGTATAGTGCATTAAGCTAATTTGCTTATGACTTGGGCATGTACTCTAAGGCTTATGAATCTAATATTAAATATATGATATAGGATCATAGCTGGAGAGCCTATCTGGTATAGTGGTTAAGGCATCAGGCAAGAAAAGGGGAGACAGAGATTTATCCTACAAAGCCAAATAGGGGACTTTGAGCTAGTTACTCTTTCTCAGACCTAGGAAAGAGACAGTGGCAAAACACTTCCATAATCTTGTCAAAAAAATTGCAGGGACTTCCTTGTTCAATCACCAAGAGTGAATGCTGGCTTGAATGAACAAAAAAAGAAAAAAAAAAGATATAGTTAAGTTGATGAAAGTCATATCTAGTCACCACCAACTGTGATTGTCTAGAATAGATGCTGAATCCAAAAACATTCGTATTTTAGTAGTTTCAATCTACAAGGTGGAGTACACTCTATTCAGAACCAGTTGGCCAATTTGTTCCAAATTTATGTAGGCAGTAGATAGGTTTTGATTTTTTTCTAGCCAGGCTGACTAGATCACAAGCTTTGAAACTGGATTAGAGTCAAAGCACTGTTAGAGGAATGTCAAGCTGTCTGGACTCAGA
The DNA here is from genome assembly GCF_051295495.1 of Thamnophis sirtalis. Classification (NCBI taxonomy): domain Eukaryota; kingdom Metazoa; phylum Chordata; class Lepidosauria; order Squamata; family Natricidae; genus Thamnophis; species Thamnophis sirtalis. Next base: position 117,911,235 of record NW_028261381.1, on the reverse strand, counting down.
TTAAAAAAAAGGGAAAGGCTTCCCTATCAGTTGTGTACAACTCTAGGGAATTGTGCGCATGTCCATTTCTTGGCTAAGGGAACCAACACTGTCCATGGACAATTTCTGTGATCAAAGAACACTGTTACCTGTCCACAAACTGGTACCTATTAATCTACTTTCATTTACATGCTTTCAAACTGCTAGGTGGGCAGGAGCTGAGGCAAGTAATGGGAGCTCATCCTGTTTCGAACACAAGCTGTCAGTTGTCCAGCTATCAACTTCATGTCTTTAACTACTCAGCTATTGATCCCCATGGACTAAGCTTTTTTTTTCTCTCTCTCTCTCTGGTAAACCTACCCAAAGTCCACAGGAAGAACCATGCAAGAGTAATCATACTGTTTCACCATCAAAGTTTACTGTTGTTTTTGGTATAATAGAGATAGAAAGAACATTATATAACACTGGTATACTGTGTAAATTACTTTATATGATGGTAAATATTATACACTGGCATATTGTGTGAATTATTTTAGATGAAAGTAAAATATTAAGCTTTTTAACTGCTTAATCAGATACTTTAACTGAAACTAATATGTATGTAAATATGAATTAGAAATTCCAACAAAAATTAATCCAGATGTACAGTATTAAATTTAATATTTAGCTTAGATTTTTAGTTAATAAACAATTAACTTATTTTAATTTGTAAATAGAGAAACCACAATTGTAGAATATAGAATAGTGCACAAAAAATAACAATGAAAGCATACATTAATAAATTTGACGCAAAAAAAAGGCCAAAGCTCTTTTTAAAGCTATATATTGAAAATCATTCTAGACTTGTATCATCTGATAAGGCAATTAGGGTAAAATACAATAGGGATCAGAGAGTTAAAACATTAAACATTTCAATTGATTAGATCTGTAGTCTAGCTCACAGAGGCAATTCCTCAGGAATTCAGGAGTTTCAGTTATTTTACTCACTAGTCAATATTCCATCAACATTAATACATTTATTAAGATTCCAGATCCATATTGTTCTAACCCCAGAATATATTTATTCAGATACAAAAAAATCAGATAAAAACAATCAACAAAATATATAATCTGATACATGGACATTTTTTGCTTAGGAAAACAAATATCAGAATTTGAATGATAAAACTTTTTATCATGCTAAGTTTCAAAAGATTTATATATCTAAGAAAGAATAATTTATATTTGGCAATTAATAAGAATATATATATACTTGTTAATTGACAGACAGGATTGTTGACAGAATTACGACACAAATCTCTAGTTCTAGAGCAGACAATTAGAAAGAAAAACTGAAGGAATCATCTCAGTCTTGCAATTATTATTACTTCATCTATTGCACATCTTGTATCTACGATCTATAATATATCTGCTAAAAAGCTTATTAGATTTTATATATAATTGCTAGAAGCAAAAACATTATTTTATACAGCTCAAAACGTGCTGGAGACCTTTGGTGTATTTACCAATTGCCTATAATTAACAATCACAATGAAAAACTGATGTCTTTCTATGCTACATGCAGTGCAAATAGAACGTCTCCTTTTAGTGACCCTGATCAAGATTACTTTTGCTGTGAAGAATAGCAATAGCAATAGCAGTTAGACTTATATACCGCTTCATAGGGCTTTCAGCCCTCTCTAAGTGGTTTACAGAGTCAGCATATTGCCCCCAACAATCCGGTCCTCATTTTACCCACCTCGGAAGGATGGAAGGCTGAGTCAACCTTGAGCCGGTGAGATTTGAACAGCCAAACTGCAGAACTGCAGTCAGCTGAAGTAGCCTGCATTTAACTACTGCGCCACCTCACAGCAAGAATGCTGTGAAGGCATCTAAGGTAGAATTTGGATCAGGCCTATTTCTATATAGAAACAATCTAGCATGTTGCTTGACTATTTATTATTTTCCCAAGGTTTTACAGGAGAAGTATTTAATTTAATTTAATCAGAATAGAGCTGGAAAGGACCTTGGAGGTCTTCTAGTCCAACGTCCTGCTCAAGCAAGAGACCCTATACCATTTCAGAGAAGTGGCTGCCCAATCTCTTAAAGACTTCCAGTGATGAAGTATCCATAATTTCTGAAGGCAAGCTGTTCCACTGGTTAATTGTTCTCACTGTTAGAAAGTTTCTCCTTAATTCCAGGTTGCTTTTCTCATTAATTAGTTTTCATCCACTGTTTCTTCTCTTGCCTTCCGGTGCTTTGGAAAATAGGTTGACTCCCTTGTCTTTTTGGCAACTTCTCAAATACTGGAATATCACCCTAGTCCTTCTTTTTTTTTAGACTAGCCATAACCAATTCCTACAGTCATTTTCATGTTTTAGTCTTCAGGCCCTAATCATCTTAGCTGCTTTTCTCTGACCTTTTTGCAAAGCCTCAATATTTTTTTTAATGGGATGACTAAAACTGGATACAGTATTCCAGAAGTGGTATTACTAGGATTTTATGTGTGAGAAGCTATAATTTATAAATATGAAAAGGATTATATTTAATCCTTTCCTAAAAAAACATAACCACAAGCCAATTGTCTACTTCATAGTGACACATTTAAAGCAAAAATTGGGATCAATCACTGTGTCTCCCTCTCTCTCAGCCCATTTTTCTAATTGGGGATAGGGGCAGGAAAGGGAAAAATGGAAGAAGTATTGCCCTTGAGTACTGAATAAATATCACCAATCAATATAATCAGCAACATAGTAAAAAAAAACAAGCTAAAGTGAAATTAAAACAATAAAGGACATAATGATTAGGAAAACTATACTATCGGGAGCTTTAAAATAATTACAGATAAAAAATACTTATGCCACATAACACTTTAATAAGAAAAAGTCTGAAGGAAACAAGTCTAAAAAAGAAAAAAAAGTCGCTGCAGTCCTAAAATGCAAATGAAAACATTATTTTTAGCATTTCTACCTTTAAAACAACAAAAGAACCCCAACTCATTAGTCACAGAAATATTTCAGTTCACTACATCAAGACTATCCTTTTCATAAATTGGTGCTTAACACTTTGGGCAGTCTACCTTACAATGAATGAAGAAGGTCCTTGTTAATAAAAATTTCTCACAGGTACTCACAGTGTGCCAAATCATATTGATTTAAGGGTTAAAACTAGAGCCTTGAATTGGATCTATTGGTTGCCAATCTACCAAGCAAAAATGCTGTTACAGTACTGAACCCAATTTTTCTTAAAACCATTTTGAACCAACTGCAGTTTCTGAAATGTTTTCAAGAGCAGCCTGATGTAGAACATGCTGTAATAGGCTTCCTGTTCATGACTTTCTCCTGCTGCTCAACCAGGAGTCACAGATATTCAAGGTAAAAGTGAACTCATCCAGAATGAATTTTGCCATCACATTTTTAGCCCACATTTTTTTTAGCAAAAGCAGATTAGAAAGAAAAAATAATAAGAAAGCTAATTTATAAGAAAATGTATTTTTTATAAATTAGCCTATTCCTATAAATAGTTCCAGGTTAATAGAGCAGAACATATTATGGAATAACCAATTGGGGGGGGGATTATACTCATGTAATTATATTTTCTTGTTAAAGTTAGTAAATGAGAACTGATTTTTTGAAGGTGACTACTACCTTCATTTCTTCCTAATGCTAACGCAACAGTTATTAAGATAGAACTGTACACTGTAAATAGAAGATATACAAAAAAACAATACATATTAGTATATTGTTTTTAAGAGTTTTTTCCCAGGTCAACTTGCAAGTGATAAATTCATTCAGATTAGTCTTTATCATGAGTTAGTTTAATAGCAGTCAACTATATCAACAAATATGCATATTCAAGATGACATAATGATCTGACCTTAATTTTTATCCAATTTTAAGGTTTATGGAAACACGTGAAAACAGCATTGTCTTCTCCACTAATTCCCAGTTGCTAACAAAAGTTCAGCATATCTAATAGATAGAAATTCTTATACAATGGCATCTCTTTTCTGCTCCAGGGGCAATTCTGAGACTATGTTCGTGAGAACATTGTCAGATAAGAGAGTTATTGCAGGTAGTTTCTGTTCATTCTGTTGCACTGGGTACTGACACCTTTGATTTTCTTAAAAGCTTCTACTATGGGTGCTTCTGTACATACTTGAGCAATGATGCAAAGAACACATCATGAAACTTTCCTTGCTGACAAAAATCAAATCAATGCAGCCCACAAGTGATGTTTTCTTCCATGTCACTGAAATGAAAATTGACCAGATGTGTAGCATCTTGGTGTCATGTACCCTGGAGAATCACACCTTTCATGACTACATGCATTCGCTGACTTCAACAATCCTTCCATATTATTTTGAATTATTTTAGCTACTTATCTGAGAAGAGATGATAATTTTTTTCTTGAGATTATGCCAGTAACCAGCACTAAATGTTGTTTTATAAAACAAACAATAAGTGTTGCTTTCAGATATATAAAAAAATATCCATCTTGCTAAATTAGCACAGGATCTCACTAGTATGGTTTTATTGGATTTTGAAATGGGTCCCAGAGGTTGACAATGGATTAAAGTAGAAGATGCATTTCTTTATGTCACTCAATTTTTTTAAAATTGGACATAAAAAATATTCATCGTAAGTCCATTATTACAAATGTCAAACTTGTTTTGCATATTTTAAAAGGACTGCAAAAAATAGGAATCAGGTAAAAGAAAGGTTCAGGTAAAGAATTGCCTAGCTGTAAAATCAGATAAAACACAATTTGTCCCAACTTCATTTTCCTGAATTGTAGGACGTTTACTGAGGCTTTTGCAAGTTATTCTTCCAATGTGAACATTCTGGATTCTATTACCAAATTTGCTTGGAAAAACAATGTAATTAATTGAAAGCAATTCACATGGAATCTGCAGCCTTTATATGTAGCATTATCTCTAGAATAAATCTGGCTTTTTAATAAACTAAGAGTAAGGTCAGGCAGCCAATGTTTTTCAAGACAGTTTCTGTTTTCGCCTCTCTCCTACCATTCAGTTTCAGTTTCAGTGTAAGTCCAATCCTATGCTCCTGACACTTGTTGATTTTATTTTTTTGCTTCTATTGATTCCAGGGACTAAAGAGATGTTAAGACTTTGCCTGCATTTAATTTCAATAACATTTTGTAAAGAGCATTTTAAGAATATCTATATTTTCCAAACATATTATGAAAGCCTGGTACTTGATGATGATGCCAGGTTTGAAGGATCATAGGAAAATTGTCTTCCATCTTCCTCACACCGCTAGTGTTATTGTATTTCCTTACTTTGTTTTCCTTCTCCTTCTTGACATATTCTTATTACTAATTACCACAAAAGATCAAATCCTTTTCATTGCCTGACTGATTGAACAAAGAACATTTTGAAACTCAGGTACATCCAAAATACATAGAGCTTCCTTTCCTAATTTGTTTTCTTCTCCTTGTGTTCCAGTTCTTTTTTCAAGAAGAAACTGATGGTAGTAACAGTTCAAGAAACCAGACAGTCCCAGAGATATCTATTTTGTTATGAAAGTTGTTAAAATGTTAAAACCTACTAACATGGTGGATTTCTGTTCAATTAAGTAGCCCACCTTCACTAACAAAAAACACTTGTTCAATCACGTTCTATATTAAGCCTACCAATTAGTGTTTTTGAAGACTCCTCCTCAATGTTATTATAGTTGTTTTTAAGAGGTTAAGTGAAACTATGACATGGCTTTTGCTGTAGATAAAGGCAAAAGTAATTGTTCAAATCTGTTTTGTGGGAGGGGGACAGTGGGAAGCAAAAAAGGCATGGACTCATTTATTCCAAAATACTTAACATTTAATTTGGTGAGCAATTTCCATTACAAAATATTTCAAGTAGGCTCTTGAATTAGGAAATGTCTGAATCAGCAATTGAAAACACTTGACTGGCATTCTGAAAGACCATGAAAAGCAACCAAGCACTTCATAATACAGTGAAAGAAGCTGAAAACCTAATTCAGATTGAGAGCAGACAACTGCAGAGCTGAAAAATCACTTCAAAAAAAAAAGAAGAGCCAAAACATTCTGCTTGATGGCACATGATATGGTGTTCTGGAGAGCTGGAGAAAAGTTGTTCACAGAGAAGTCATTTTATTCTCCCAATAAACTAATCAATTGGATGGGCTCACATGAGAACATTTTGGCAGTTATATTCAAAGGAATGTCATTATAACTCTTGTGGTAAAACCAGAGGAATACTTATGGCCAATAAAGTAGTAGTAAATAACTTGAAAAACATTTTATTGTACCTAGATTGAACATCCGATGCAAATCACTTATGATAGAATTCATGAAAGTGAAAAAAATATTTTTATATACTATAAAGGAAATTTTCCTGGAATTCAGGACAGTTCACAAATCATGCACGGAACGGTTTGTTTGTTTTTAAAGAAGCACCAAACGAAAGTAACACCAATATTAAGGACAGCCAAGATAATAATGGAAAGTATCAACATAAAGAAACATAACTAAAGTATCTAGGAATGAATATTTAAACTGTCACACTTCTTATCTATCTTTTGGAGATCACTTTGCCAGTCTGGTAGAGTCAACTGTATTGTTAAAGAAATCTATTATTTTGGATTTATTTCAGCACATCTTTATCTTTTCTCTGTCTTTGTTCCATGGCGGCATATATTAAAAGACAATGCATCTAGTTTCATTGTGAAACCATTGAACAATACTGTTCAGAAATTTGTGAGGCTTATTTGATATAAACAAAATTAGTTTAAAATGTTCTGATGAAAGTAACAGTTGAGATGCAGACATTTGTCCTAAAGCATTGTGCTATTATATAATACAATGCACTGTTCTATTTAAATATCATAAATATAACCATACCAGAGCTTTACATGAACATTTTAATTATCTCTAAAAAATTATCTGACTTCATCACATCACATGTAAAGCAATTTGGCAATGTACTTGCCAGCATTCAAGACATAACTTTGAAGGAGTAAATAAAGATTGATAAATAAACTAGTCCAAAGTAAAAACAGATGTACACTTTCATCATCGCAACTCATACCAGTAGAACAACTGTTCATGTCCTAGTGTTTTATTAGTATATAGATATATTTGCACGACTTGAAAAAAGCTACTAAAGATACTCCTGTTTTAAAAAGAGCTGTCTCTATCAAATTCGGCCATCCCCACCCCCTCCACATCTAAAAAAAATCAACAAAACATATCCCAGGGTTGCTGGGACTAAATTGGGATACATGTTTAATAAATTTTCGTCATATATTACACCAAAATTTATTTATTTATTTATATAGTGTGTATGTATGTATGTACACACACACACACACACACACACACACACAGCATTCAGAAAGTATTCAGGCACCCTTCATACACAATATATATAATACTAAAGAATTGAGTTCTGCTACATTTCCTGATCTTCTAGCTATAGTTCCTAGTATTATATGGTGTGTTAAAGCTGGGCACATTTAAAAATGTGCATGTGATCTATTATCTACTGAATGGCAATATTCTGAAGAGCAGAAACATCTCTTATAAAACAGTAGAACTACATTGCCTCAAAATAATTCTGTTGGAATGATTTTTGTGAAGAAATTAAACTAGAATTTTAAAAAGTAGCATACTTTAATGAATTGGGTTTTAACACTGTAGGTTACACTTACATAAAATACAGTATAGTGGGTAAAAATGAAAGATAGTTAGGTTAGACATCCTAGACAACTAAATATCAGATTCAAGTGTTACACATTTTATTCCAATTCATCTTTACATGCTCGGGCTATTTGCTGATATTCTGCCTTAGTTATGTCCTCCTCTTTCCACTTTTTATACTTATCTTTTTTGTCTTTCAATTTGTCAGAGAGTTCTTTATGCAGCCATGCTGGTTTCTTTGAGGAGCTGTTATTTTACTTCTTCATTGGTATTGTGCTAGACTGGGCTTTTATAATCTCATGTTTCAAAATTTCCCAAACTTCTTGAGTTGTTTTCCCCATGAGGATTCTCATCCATGGAATTTTTCTCAAGATCTCTCTACATTTATTGAAATTATCTCTCTTAAAGTCCAAGACTCTAATTTCACTTTGTTCTACTACTTGTGTTTGCATAATGTTGAATTCCAATATTGCCTGGTCACTTGCCCCCAGGGTTCCTATGGCTTCAACACCTTCTATCATTTCCTTTCTGTTAGTGAGAATTAAGTCCAATATGGCTGATCCCCTTGTTCCCCTCTCTACTTTTTGGGAAACAAAGTTGTCTGCTAGGTTTGTTAGGAACCTGTTGGATCTTCCACTTGGTGCAGAGTTTGTTTCCCAGTTGATGTCAGGGTAGTTAAAATCTCCCACTACTATTGTAGTGTGCTTCCTACATACCTTAGTTAGCTGACTAGCAAAAAGTTCATCTACTTCCTCTGCTTGGTTGGGTGGCTTGTAATATAGACCTATGGCAATGTCATTTCCCCCCAACCTTTAATATAATTAATATTATTAATAATTATAATTAATATAATTAATTTAATACAATTTAATATATATTATTTGAAATGACGTCAAAATTTATCTTAATGAGAAGACACAGAGAAAAAAAATCAACATTGTCAGTGAACTGTTTTAAATATATTTTGTCTTACATTGTTTAACTGAATAATTGTATTTATTGGGGTTTATTATCCAGCCTTTATTATTTTAAAAGTAAGTCAAGGCAATGAACATACATATATGTGAAGTAAATTAGGCTGAGAGTGTGACTGGCCCAAGCTCATCCAACTGACTTTCATGCCTAAGGACTCAGGACTCAGAGTCTGATGGCTTAACCGCTAGACCAACCTGGCTGCCCTGTTGCCAGGAGAGTTATTGGGGTGGACCAAGGTGAATTGGGATACTGCTACTCCCTAGTCATTCCTCTTCGTGAAGTGCCATGGCCCACCCTATGCATCTAAGTAGCACTCAGCCCCTCGCCATGTTGGACAGTGTTCTTAGTGTGACAAAATAGTTACTGACGGCAAAAACATCACTTGGAAGGGCACATGTGTCCCACAGGCTCCACATTGATGATTTCTATTCCAGAATATGATTCATTTGAAATAAACCGTTAAATTTAATCCAGCAGATTCAGTATTTTTGTTTGTTTATTTCATTGTGTCCTTTTTTTTTAAAGAAAAGTGAACAGTTCAACAATTTAAATATTAGAGCCATGCACACTTCAAAAACAATGTGAATAACATACTTTAGGTCTCAAAATAAAGACTTTTCTATTATTCATACAGCAGCCTTCAATCTATATAAAATCTTATAAAAGGTCCAACTCTTTTAGGTGTTGTGTTAACTGCTAAAGTATTAGGAATGATATTTTTGTCATGCTTGTGGATACTTGTTTTAATGTAGTCAATGACTAAATAATAGCAATTACACACCTGATCCAAGTCAATGGTCAATCATTAAGAATAAGAGGTTGATAGGCTTTATGATTAAATTTTAACTGAAATTGACAGAGCACACAGGGGAGAGTTGCTGCTTATGGTTGAAGATTGGAATGCCAAAACTGGAAATATGTAAAACACAGTTTGTACTGTATGGCCTAGGAAAAAGATAAGAAGCAAGAGAACACATGTTTCTTCCAATCCAGTGAAGTTCTCATTGCTAATAGTGTTCAAACTATCAAATCACTAGATGGAACATACAGAAATCAAACTGACTACATACATTATTGGTATAAGAAGTATAGAAGCTCAGTTACAACAGGAAACATGTGGTTAGAGGCTAATAGTGTAATGGATTACAAACTGTACATGCAAATTTCAAGTCAAGCTGAAGTGGAGGAACAAAGCCAACTAGTTTCCATGATATAGTTCTGATATAGTTTCCATGATACAGTTCTACAGAGGAATTATTGAGGCTGTCACCTGCACCTCTCTAACTGTCTGGTTTGGCTCTACAAACAAACAAGACAGAGAACAGATAATTAGAAAAAACAATTGCTACCAACCTGCCTTCAATTGAGGACCTGTATATCGAACAAGTCAAAGATGGCTGTGAAAATATCTACAGACCCTTATATCCTGGACATAAACTGTTTCAACTTCTACCCTCAAAATGATGCTACAGGGCATTGCACACCAGAACAACTAGACACAAGTAGTTTTTATCCCCATGTCATCACTCTACTAAACAACTAATTCCCACAAGAGTCAAACTATTTAGCAAGGCTGTATTACTATTCTTATCTTTCCTATTACCTATCTCCTTTTCTACTTATGACTATAACTTTGTTGCTTGTATCTTTAAGATTTATAATGTTTTATTTAGTTTTGAAGTATGATCTATGTTGCTTATTTAGTATCCTATGACTATTATTAGGTGTTGTATCTTATGATTTATGATGTATTTTTATAACCATGATTTATCACTTTTAGCTTTATGTACACTGAGAGCTTATGCATTGAAGATAAATTCCTTGTGTGTCCAATCACACTTGCCCAATAAAGAATTCTATATGATCCCGAGCATATACCTACTGATTTCAATTATGACCCCAACTGAGCCCAAGATTTTTGTTCTAAACAAGACAGTTAAGTGAATGTTACCCCATTTTATGACATTTCTTGCCATAGTTGGAAAAATGAATCACTGCAGTTGTTAAGTTAGTAATACAGTTAAGTGAATCTGGATTATCCATTAACTTTGCTCGGCAGAAAGTGTCAAAAGAGAATCACAAAATGCCAGAACATTGCCATAAATATGTCATAAATATGAATCAGAGGCCAAGTATCTGAATTTTGATTATGTGGCTATGGGGATTTTAAATGTGAAAAAAGATAGTACGTCACTTTTTTCAGTCCTGTTGTAACTTCAAACAGTCACTAAATGCTGTTGAAAGTCAAGGACTATCTGTAGTTATTTTTGTCTATACTTACAAATATGATAATCATATAGGCAATGTTTTCTGTGACACTCTGTAGAAGGGGAATCATGGAGAAAATAACAATCCATAATTTTTACTCAGACCTAATCATTTGATTAGGTTTAAATGATCATTTCAGACACATTATAGAAAGATCCAGTTTCCTTAAGACAACCATAATGCTGACAATAGTAAAAAAGACGATCAGCAGCAAGATGCAGACTCAATTACTGCACAATGAAACAGGTGCACTATTGAAAGAACTTGAAGGGTCAAGCTGGGAACAGATCATCCTAGAGATGGTCCACCTATGTCAGTGGTTCTCAATCTGTGGGTCGGCACCCCTTTGGGGGTCGAATGACCCTTTCACAGGGATCGCCTAAGACCAGTGGAAAACACATATTTTCGATGGTCTTAGGAACCGAGACACAAATTTTATGGTTGGGGGTCACTACATGAGGAACTGTATTAAAGGGTCGTGGCATTGGAAAGGTTGAGAATCACTGATGTAGTCACTAAGAGTCAAAATCAACTTGATAGCACATGATCTATCACTTTATACTAAATTTGGTTCTCCACAGGATATAACTACATTTTAAAAACTACTTTATAGTTGTTTAAATATAGTTGAACCTTTATAGTTTAAATTTTGACTCTTAGTGAAATTTCAGTCTTTAAGAGATTCCTATAAACATGTTCTCTCCAACTGCACAGCTCCACTACAGGTTGACACAATTTAATCTCTGGAATACATTGACTACATTATGGTGTATGTTTGTTATTCCTATTACAGTTATTCCCTTTGTTTTTTTTAGGTACTATACTGTTTTATAATTTGTATTGTTGGGAGCTGCTTAGAGATGCTTAACATGGGCACATAAATCTTTTAAATAAATTTCCCTCCAGAACTGGCTAAATTTATATATCAAAATTACAATTTTTTAAAAAAAAGCTTCAGCATTTTAAAGCTTCATTATAATCTGAAAAGTGTAAATAATCAAATTAAACACTTGTGGAGTGTGGAATTGGGAAAATACGAAGTTTTTTTTCTACGCAAAAAATCAAGATGGTTCCCGCTTCTCTTCCATTTCAATGAATTAGCTAAATTTAAGGTGGACCAGAACTTTGAAATAAGAACTGTATAACTGTAATTTTGGAACTGGGCATTAAGGAAGAACAAAAGACTAAGATGGCTCCCGATACTCTTCTTCTCCACATCAGTTGAACTAGCTAAATTTAAGGTGGACCAGAACTCTGAAATAAGAACTGTATAATTAACTATAACTTTGGAACTGGACATTATGGAAAGATGGGAATTTGAAGAACTACGTGAATTATAAAAAAAATGCATAAATCATTAAAATGAAGTCTAAATAAAATTATGAACTCAGAAAAGCAGAAACAGAAGAAGTGAAGGAAGAAGGGGGAAGGCATAATGAAGGGGTAGAAACAATGGTAAATAAAAAGCAGACAAAAAACTTCTTTGGGTTTGACAATGGTACAGAGAAAATTAAAAAAGGGGGATGTCCCAACAAAAGGAAATAAAAAGCAGACAAAAGACCTTATGGAGGTTGATAGTGGAATAGGGAGAACTGAAGGGAACTATAAGAGATTTCTTTGGGTTTGACAGTGGCTTGAGGAAAATTGAAGAGGGTGGATATGTCAAAACAAAGAAAAGAGAGAAGACAGGAAAAGAGAAGTGGGACAAAAGTCTTGCTAGGAAAAAATCAGACAATTAGAAATTGTTTTATAGGGAAATATAAACCTGAGATATGTGGTTTACTCCTAAACATGACAATAAAATAAAGTTGCTGTTTGAATATAATGGAAAGATAATTAAATAAAGGTGAAAACATATGGAATATGGACAAATATGAAACTTATGGGAATATTGTAAAGAAAAAGTCTTTCACCTTTCAAGGTGATTCACTTTTATACATAATTAAATTGAGTTGCTAATTGATTATGACAATGGAAGTACTACTAAGCATGGGTTAAAATATATGAAACATGGACATATATAGAACTTCTAAGATAATGAACAAAGTGAGATGTGCACCGCTTGCTATTCTATACAATAGATTAAGGGAATTGTAATGAACAATGAAAAGTAAGGATTTTTATTTAAAGACAATTAAGGGTAACCTAAGCCAAGATATGAAAAAAGGAAAGGGAACATGAAATATATTTACAATGGGAACTTATTGAGATTTAAAGACAGAATAAAAAATGTGGGGTGTGTAAGGATGCATAAATTATATAAATACGATGAGAATAGCTGGGAATTGTAATCAGGTCTACATCTCGACCAAAAATAGACTGGGCAAGGAGTAGTGTTTAAAAATACAATTACTATATATGTATACCTTTTTTCTGTTAAAAAAGGAGGAATATATATATGTTAAAATTAAATATGTATATTGAAAAGGAATGATAAATAACCTCAACATAAAATGGAGCTCACTCAGAAGCTGAAATACACCAAGTAAATGAGATGAAGAGGTACAAATATGGAGTATGGAGAGCAGAAGACCCAATAATTGTCTAATTGTTTTGGGGAGTTGGTGGTAAGACGAATTGATGTAAATATCTAATAATATAGTACGATGTTGGCTATGTAATAGCATACACGTGGTTATATGTTATGAAAATGAAAAAAATAAAAAACTTAATAAAAAAAATTAAACACTTGAAATGTCTTCCCCAATAAACTGTTTCTGGATGACACTGGTTTGCCCCCCAAAAGTGCATCAATAACTAAGCTGCCCTTTCAAGTACTTTTGAATTATTTTTATCCACACATGGCCGACCAATAAACAAACCGACAATTGTGCATAACTTTAAACCATTTCAGGATGTGGGGGGGGGGGGGAGTCTGAGCAACCAGTGCCCCCTCCTTTCAATCCTACCCAGGTATCAAAAACTATACTCCCCACAAAGTATAGCGTAAGTTCTGGAGAAGCCGGCCGGAGACCAGTGTAAGGAAAAAAAAAGGCCAACTGTTCCTTCGCCTCTCGCTCGCTCCGAGCAGCCCGCCGGCCTCGCCGCTTTCAACCCAGGAAGCAAAGGGCCGAGCCGGGCTCTACGCGCCAACGAGGGTGGAGCTCCGAGCGCAGCGCATGAGTGTTCGTCTTTTGCAGTGGCACGAAGGCGCGGAATCGGGGCAGGGGTTTCTTTGGGCTGCCCGGTTTCACCAAACCGCCCGCTTCCACTCGGCGGTGGCCGGAGCCGGGAACCGCCCCCTAAACAAGGAAGTTCTCCCCTGGCCCAGCCGCTCCCTTGCGTTCCGCCGCAGTTTGCAGGGGTCACCTCTGTCTCCCGGGGGAGGTTATGAAGCTCACTAAAGCCCAGTACGAAGAGGTGGTTCAGTTCCTGGCTCAGGTACCGCCTACCAGGCAGACCCTGAGGAAACTGAAGGAAAAATTCCCCAGGTAAGTCTTCCCCGGGCAGTCTCCACCCCCACCTCTTCCCGCCGCCTGGCTCTTCCAAGGCAAATTCCGCCCCCTTTTTTACGCGAAGGAAGTGAAGAAGTCAGCTGTCGGAAGTAAACTGTTAACAAGTGGCGGCCCGACGCTGCGGGGAATCTTTTTCTAACGGGAGAGGAGGCAGCTCAGTCGGCTTGGCGGCGGGATAAAAGACTCGCTCCCCTGTAGTGTAATTTCCCTTCGCTGAGGCAGCTTTTTCCGCTGGATTTTAAAAAAGGAGCGGGAGGTTGGAGGAACAGTAAAAAAAGAAGAAAAGTGTGACTGGCTTGCTTGCCAGGGAGCTCAAAATGACAGTTACCCATGAGTAAAGATGTAAAGTGTGGTGTGTCCTCTTTAGAATGGCGACCTCAAATGTAAATAAGCTGCTAGTTCTCAATAAATTATATCTATTCTTCATTTCAGCCTGATGTCGGATTGTAGCATACCAACTGTCATGTGAACCATTGATACTTTTAAGATCTGTTGTAAATATCTTAATTCTTAAAAAATAAAGATAGTGGGGAAGTGTTTAGATACATGGAGTCCTTGATTTATGTCCAAAACATTTCTATTTGCTAACCAAGACACTTGTTAAGTGAGTTATGCCCCATTTTGTGCCTTGTCTTTTGACACAGTGGCTAAGTGAATCACTGTAATTGTTAATAATATGGTGGCTAAGTGAATCTGGCTTCACCATTGACTGCTTGTCAAAAAGTCGCAAACCTCGGGACACTGCAGCTGTTACATATACATGCCAGTTCCTAAGCATCCAAATTTTGATCATGTGATCATGGGGCTGCAAAGATCATGTGTGAAAACCAGTCATAAGTCACTTCTTTCAGTCCTGTTGTAACTGAATGGTCACTAAATGAATCATTGTAAGGTGAGGACTACCTGTATTATCAATGTGCTTGCACTTTATAATGTACACTCCTACCAAAGGTTACATCTTCCCCAAATAGAACATATTGCTCTAGTTTTCCCAAGATCTGATCTAGTTTGGAACTTCCTATGGCCACATGCCACAAAAAAAAAATAAGGTCAATTCTTTCTGTTAGCTTATCAGACAGATTAGTTATGGTAGTTTTGATTATCAAGAAGACTGCCTTAAATTTCTGAAGGAACAGTAGAGTGACATTTCCAAAAAACTAAAACATTTGTTAATCTTAGTATTGTAAAAATAATGTTCATTCATTTTATATTCATGTTGGCAAACATATTTAACACCAGCTTCTTTAGCACTTAACTCTTTCTAGCATCACTGAAAAGTCTTAATGGTAGCCATATTATTCCATTGCAATAAAACAACCAAAACTATCTGTATTATGCCATTTAATGTTCTCATTCTAGAAGCCATTCTGTCAGATAGGTTTAAATAATCACTGATATAGGAAGATACAAGTACTAGACATATACAGCATTGTGGACATGCTTTATGTTTAAATGTGTACAAGGATAGCTAGATAGCATCTATCTACACCTACTTAAAACAGTGGCCCATTTTTGCCCTGGTATCATATGGCTTCTCTCCTAAGCCACAGTATAATCATGGAAAAATACTTGTTCTGTGGGGTCCTCTCTGAGCTTAATTGTTTGCTTGCAGATATTTTATTACCCAACTAGGTAACATCAATGTGAGTGTAAGTGATGTTAACTAATTGCATAATGAAATGTTGTAAACAAACAATCAAGGTCAGACAGCACCAAGTACTCCACAGTTCAACTCGCATGCATGCATGCATACCCTTTTGGGAGGTAGTGGGTTTTTAAAGGGAAAAAGAGAATTTTATACTGAAAAATTCGCAGTGGAAAAAGGGAAAAACAATTTAGGATTCACTGTAAGACTTGATGTTCTAGTCTTGCCTTAGACATGAAATCCTGTTGCCTGACTTCAGGCCAGTCACTCACTCTTACCGCAATGTAACTCATAGGGTTAGCTATTTATGCTTGGATAGGAGGAAAGAATATTAGGTATGTTTGCTGTCTTGAAATATTTATAAAAATGATGAATGAATTAATGAAGGAAGGAAGGAAAGAAAAAGAAAAGAAAGAAAGAGTTTTCAGTTGCAAAGTAGGATGACAACTATGAACTGCTAATTTCTATACTAGATTAATCAATATGAGATGACAACTATTGTATATACTTGTTTTGATGTGTGGATTTCAAGCTTTATTTCCCCACTAAGGTAAGTAGTATTATTATATTTGTCTGACTGTCAACGACTCTGAGTGGCTCACAATGTGTTTTACCAATATAACTATTATGCATTGTAGAATTATATTAATCCTGCAAATCTTCTTGCTATTAAAAAATGAACAGCCAATTGAATATGAAGCTGGGTTGCAGATAATTAACTGTGATGTATTTTCTGGGTGTAATATATATAAATAATATTAGTTTGTGCAGCATAAAGATTTATATACTTTTCATATATAATGGCATGCAGGATGTGATCTTGTTTGATGGAGTGTTTGAAGTATAGGTTAACCTAGATCTTAAGAGAGGCTTCCTTCACTTTATGCTATGATTATGTACCATGATAAGCTCATGCAAGGCAAAAACACATAGAACAAGATATTGAAAGAGTAGAAAAAAGGAATCTGTGAGTTAGAGTGTCAAATTTTGTAGTCTAATGAATTGACATAATGTGTAGAGCCTTATTCTTGAGCACTACATTATTCAAGCATGTTTCTTTCCTTCCCTTATGTTCCCTGCATATTTCCTTCATGTTTTCTACAGCTGGATTTATAATGTGTGTGATTATCATAGAAAAAAAATTGAATGCATCACAGCATTACAATTTTATTAGCATTCTTTGCTATGTTATGCACAAAAGGTTCAATCAGGTTAAAAAGCTGAGGATTGGAGGACATCCAACTTTGTTTCTAGGAACAAAGGTCTTAGAAAGATCTATTTTGTTTTCATTTTCTCTCTTCATTTTGATACCCTAGTAACAATACAGGTAATTCTCAACTTACAACCAAATTGGGACCAGAATTTTGTATGCTAAGTGATGCAGTTGTTGAGCAAATCATCATGTGACCAGACCCAATTTTATGGCTATTTTTACCATGGTGATAAGCAAACAACCATGATTGTTAAGCAAAATATCATGTGAGCATGATTTGTAATCTTTACTACCAGTTTCCCAATTAATTTTACTTGGAAGCTAACTAGGAAGGTCACAAATTGTGATCACATGATCACAGGAGTGTATGTTACAGACATAACTTCAGTTGAAAATTAATTTGCAGATTTGATAATTGAAACCGTTGGCATAAGAATAAACTGCAAAGGCTTACAGTGATACAATTGCTGCCGCATCTTAAATTGTTTGATCTTTTGGCCCATAAATTAACAGCATGGTCACACACACACCTTTCTCTGTTTATATAGTACATATTTACAGAACTTGCACCAGGTTCCAAGAGGTGATTCTTAATTTTTAAGGAATTTTCAAGCCAGTTTGCAGCAGCAGTGAGCATCGGTGTCTAATGCACCAATCAACAGTTCCATAGCTACCAATATGATACCATGGCAGCAGTGGAGATAGTCATTGATAAATGATGACTGTTGTCATTAAACAAGACCTCACACAACCATGATGGACTCAACGACTTCACTTTCCTTATGGTTATTAAGTATATCACCTCCAGTTGTTAAGCCCGACATCAGATGATCATGACTTGCAATTTTACTGCTAGTTTCTCCATTGACTCTGCTTGTCAGAAGCTGGCTGTAAAACATGCAAGTGGTAATCACATGATCATGGGATACTGTGACATTTGTAAACACCTGCTTGTAAAGCGCTTGAATCTTGATCACATGCAAGTGTGGTAGGCAGTATAGAAATTTGATTAAATAAACAAGCAAACAAACAAGGTATGAGGACCAGTTGTAAAGATACTTTCAGTAGTGTCATAACTTTGAAACCTCTCTAAACAGGAAATTTAAGCAACAACCATCCAAGTAAACACTTGTGTGATCTTTTCTTTTTCCTGAAGATGTTGTTTCTCTAACATGAAAGCTGTTATGTACATTTTGCAATTGTTTTAAATAGTCTTAAATTAAAGCTGGTGCCTGGGCATGCTGGATCACCCATGGAAAACTGAAAAATATTAAACAAAACTTTCAATCCAATTTTAGCAGGAACTTGTTTCTCCAAATATAAATAGCATGTGATTGCTTTTAATATAAAAGAATAATGCATAAAAGGATTATAATTCAGTTGAAAGTTTCAAGGTCAGTAAATTGGCTGAATATTAATACACTATTTCTCAAATCATTTTGTCTCTTGGATGTTACCATATAGGGAATATTTTCTATTTAGCTTCATAATAGAAAAGAAATAATTGAAGATGACCTTTCCTAAAAAATATTAGCAATTACTTTTTCTTACAAAAGAATTGCTTTGTATTATCTTGTATATTAGAGTAATTTTCCATTTTGTAATCTGCTAATATTTTGCTAACATTCTTGTTAAATTTAGATAAATAAAATATTTTGTATTAGAACCTATTAATTTAATAGATTAAACTACTCCATGAATGAAATAACCATTATTTCTTATATTTTCTGAGTATACAGAATTGTATCATTTGTGGAAATTTACTGTTCTGTCTAGAGTATATCTTTCTGCCAATATGCCTAGACTCTAAAATGAAAATATTGTGTGTGGATGAGAAATTGCCAATAATGGTAGGAATCCTGATGGTTTTATGATAGATGCACCTGTCCATTAGGAAATGGCCTGAAACCACCAACTCTCCTTTGAAAGTTCCTGAAGCCTTTTAAATCAAATTAATCTTGAAGCTTCTTGGGACAATTCAGAATAGGCAGAACTTTTTTTTCCCTGTAGGTCCAGATGAGATGAAACTGATATCGATATTTACACTGTCAGAGAGAACTATGTAAAAGGTGCCAGACAAAGCCTTCTTCAGAAATAATGGAAACATAAAAATAATACTAGGAAGATGAAATGTGTATGTAATATTTAATTTTAACCACATTTGTAGACAGTTTTATGTTAAAAATTAGCATTTTAGTGCCCTGAGACACAATAAACCATTTGTTCTAGAATAGTGTGGACGAATGTATCATGGAGATAGAATTCTTAAAAACATGTTTCCTCAAATACAAGTCTCATTTAGTTAAGTGCAAATGGATTGCAACCTTAAATGTTTTGTATTACGAAAAATCTTTGTAATACATCTTTGCTTTGCGGTTTGCTATGACTAAGTAAATCTTTTCCCCCCTCATTCTGGCTTCTATAGGCTTATGAAAAAAAGGCTTTGTAATTAAATTTATTAATGTAAAGTCACTCGTAAGAATAAAATTAGTGCATAACTGATAGTGTTGTATTAGAGACTTGGGTATAGCTCAAAAGACCGTGCACTTTCATGTACCACAAGGTTCCAGGTTTAAAAAATAACCTCAACTAAAATCTTGAAGGGTTATTGTCAATCAGTGTTCAGAATATTGAACCAAATGATCAGTTCAAGCATAAGGTGGTTTCCTTGTAGTTAGTTTTATGTGCACTCCTGAGGGGATATCCACCAGTGCAAGTTGTACAATGGCTTAACAAGTGATTTAAATGCTACTCTAGGTGCCTTAGAAAGTAATTTCACTGCAATCTTCACTGCAATGAGCCGAGGTGGTGCAGTGGTTAGGGTGCAGTACTGCAGGCCACTTCAGCTGACTGTTATCTGCAGTTCAGCGGTTCTAATCTCACTGGCTCAAGGTTGACTCAGCCTTCCATCCTTCCGAGGTGGGTGAAATGAGGACCCAGACTGTGGGGGCAATATGCTGACTCTGTAAACCGCTTAGAGAGGGCTGAAAGCCCTATGAAGCGGTATATAAGTCTAACTGCTATTGCTATTATTCTTGCACTCTTCTACTCAGTTCCTTATGTACTACCAAATCTGCTCTGGTAGATCTCCCAACCTTCTGACAGATTGGTATCTGATTTATATACCATTATAAAACTGCATGTAATCTACACTGACTCCCAAGTAAAAATAGAAACAAAATAATACCATGACCTTCTAGAATTCATATCACAGATTCATACTGCAAAACCAAATGGTATCAACATCATTACCCAGGTGTCCTCTGGAAACATCAGTTTTCACTAACTTCTGGAAGACTTTCAGAATGGGTGTTAGCCTGGGCTCAAGGAGGAGGCTGTTCCAAAATGCAAGAACTGCTAAGAGAAAGTACTGACTCTGTGCCTCTTTACCTCTTGATAATTGGAACCACTAATAGATTTTTCTAGAGTACACACACTGAATAATTCAATTCAGGATGGATAAACATTGATTTTTTTTACATTGGATTTTTTAAATTTAAATCAGATTTTTTAATTTTGATTTTTATCAAATTTATTTTAATAAAATGCTTTTGGAGTAAAAATCTATCTAAGGGGAGTTTTCTATTTAAGATACATTAATAATTTAGTTTATTCAGCATGAAATGGAGCTTAGTTATGTAGCATGAGGCTGTATATTCTGCAATATTGGGACTATCGGTGAGTCAACAGCAGGTCAGAGGAAAAGCTGCTGTGGGACAGAAATGACAGTTGGTTTTTAAAAAATTATTTAAATTGGATTGATTTAAATCAAGCCTTTTTACTAGTGATTTAAATCATGATTTAAATCAAATCTACCCTGATTCAATTCCATGTGGAAAAGGTTGTCTTGCAAGTACATGGGACAAGCCATGTGGGACTTTAAATGTTAAAGTTAGCATCCTGTAACTAGTGCAAGACTCACATTAGTTGTGTACTACGGTTTGGTGACTTTCTTTTTGCCACTTCATGGGCACTGATGCAAATTTATGCAACTATTTTCCCCCAGAATTCTTGGCAAAGTTCCATAATCTTCTTATACCTCAAAATAAACCACTTTACAACTTACCAAGTTTCCAAAAATCACTTATTGTAGTTCACTATTTTAAATCATCGTGAAATACAGAAAATGTCTCTTTCACTCTACCTGAGCAAATTCAGCAAAAGGACTAATTCTTTAAAAGAAGTAATATTGTACTTACTAATATTTATATTGAATGTCATTTATTAAAGGTATATTACAAGTTTGTTTTTCCTATAGCATTTATAGGAAAAACTAATAAGTAAAATGTGACTTGCTCTTCAAGCTACATTAAGCTAAGCTGGCAAATGAGCTGCAAGTGTGGAACATCCTTATAAGTATATGCTTGACAAAGTTACAGTAAGCTTAAATGTATATTGCTCTACCAGTTTTTCATATATAGTTTAAATAAAAATATTTATATAAATAGTTTGAGCCAAATTTGAAGCCTTCCCTCTAGCATAGATATATTATGAATGCAAATAAGGCTGCAAGGGGTCCGTTACAGATACTGTTGTATTCTTCCACACCAATTCCAAAAATCTCAAGGTTTTTATGAAATCTGAAGGTATATTACACTTCCATTTTCTCCTCTGTCAGCAACAGTGCCAACTTTACTGTACCATAACCTGATATCTTTTACACTGATGTATGACTACATCTACTTTAACAAAATTAAGGAATGTATGAAAATATAAGTAATGGTATAGCTGGACCAAAACGCTAGTCAATATCCTAAGCGGGTTTCAGAGATGGGTTTTTGGAAGGGTAGAGGTTGCTGGCATCTGGAAGTAGAAAGATTGGAAGCATTTGCATCAGTAGAGTTGTGACCTTTAAATCAATTACATTTTTATGCATCTCCAATAATTGCCACAGTTCCCTTTAGAACTATATTGTACTAATTGTCAGTGCTGCTTTTGTTACAGTGAAGACAGACCATTATTCTTTTAAAAACATGTCAATATGTCAATATCACCTTTCCAAACATTCATCCCTACAAAAAGATATAGGAAATACTATAATATCTGAAGTGAGTTGAGCAGGAATTGTGAATCCAAAAGGATCCCCAGATTGTGTTAAATATCTGTTTGGGATAGTACCCACCCCATCCAAAACCAATGATGGAAATTTTCCACATTCTGGAAGCCCCAAACCCACTCAGTTCTTGAGCCAAATTCTATTGTTCCCGATACAAACTTCCACAGTCTCCAAACATCGAGACAGTACGTCAACAGCATTGCTTAATTCGCCACTTGGATTTCATCAACATATTGATGGTACCTCATCTCATGACAGTGGATGACTTCATCAAGTGGATCTAATAATTAAACAAATACAATGAGAATGAGAACTTAATCCTGTGGCAGCCCACATAATAGGAGCCAAAGGCAGGACTTCTTATTGGACAGAGAGTAATCTGTTGATGAGAATGAAGTTATAGAAGAAAGCCTTTCTCCTCTCAGATTCCCAGCAATGGACTATGGCTTGCATGTGTGGAGCCAAATATCACCTGAAACAACCTCTGATCATCATGGCAGATAGGAAATACATACACAGTGGTACTTCACTACTTGGGCTTAAATAGTTCCATGAGGCATGTCAAGTACTAAAAAGGATGAGTAGCGAACAAACCATGAACAGCCTCTTTCAATAGAGGAAGAGGGATAAGACACTACCTATCTCCAATTTACAATGTAGTCCTTTTGGCTGTTCCAAGAAGATTCCATAACTCTGATTCAGGTGACCCTGAGGAAGCAGATAAAACTCCAAGTAACCACAAAACCTCTCAGAGAGTGTTAAGATCAGTTGACTGCAAAGAAAACAAAATCTTTCCATTCTCCCTGCCCATCCTATCATAATCTATCATTCTATCTCCCACCAACTAATTATAACTGTCAATAATTGTTCTTCCATCTCCCATAGCATCCAATACAACTGATGATGCTTCCAGAATAGTAAGTGAAACATCTTGCCTTTCATCAAAAAATCAGTCCCGTTGCCTTTTCAAAATAAAAACCACTTGTGATACATATGACTTATCACATAACTCTTTGTTTTTGCCAGGAAGAACTTCCTATCTGTCACTTTTCCCATGTCAGTAACCTTCGCAGCATGGCTAACTTCCTGTCTGGCCTCTGCAGCTGCCCCCCCCCCTTCCTTTTGCAGTGCACTGAGTACCAAGTAAAGATGAATATTGGGACAACATTTTCGTGTCAAAATGTGTTGAATACCAAATTCAATGAGTTTTGAAGCAATCGAATACCGAGGTACCACTGTATCTGTTAATTCAGAAAGTAGAAAGGAAGAAGATTGGAATTTAAATACATAAGAATATAAATGTCTTTACATTTAGAAAACACTTCATATGATTTTATGAGGAGAGTGTGATGACTCAGCAGTTAAAGAAACTGAGCTTGTCAGCTCGAGACCTGGAGTGTAACGCAATGGGATGAGCTTCCATTACTTGGTCCAGCACTTTCCTAACTAGCAATCTGAAAGCATGCAAATGTGTGTAGACAAATAGGTACCATTTTGGTGGGAAGGTAACAGCATTCTGTGTGCCTTGGTGTTTAGTCATGCTGGTCACTTGACCATGGAAATGTCTTCAGACAACGTTGGCTTCCTCAGCTAAGAAATGAAAAAGAGCACTAGCCCTTAGAGTTGAACACAAGTGAATCAGGAAAACCTTACCTTTACCTTTCATCTGTCGCAGCTACTGTATATATGAAAGTTTTCAATAAAGTCAATGCAAGGAGTTGACAAGGAGTTAAGCAATGAAGTGATGGGAAGTGGGTGATTAATTGCCAAGTTCAGTCAGTAAGCCTGACAAACAAAGCCTTCTGTCTTGCATCTGTCTGTTTGTCTATTTACTTATTTAGTCAATTTGTGTAGCTACCCATCTCAACAAATGACTGAGTGGTGAACAATTTTAAAAGTAAAAATAAAAACAATTACAGTAACAAGTACCAACATTAAAATACTTAACAGCCAGTTACTATACTGCTGTTTATTACTTCCACAGTTACAATCAGCTAGGGAGGAATTCAGGTAGTTCTCGTCTTGCAAAGAGTGCTGGGATTCTGAACAACAAGTAAGTACAGAGACAGTGAGGTAGTTTTATTCTAAAGTTGTTACTCTCCTCATATTTTCCATCTAGCTGGACAGTTGTTACTTTTACATTCTCTCTGACAGATTATTTGTATTAAAGAAAAGTATTTACTGTAGAAATTTAAGGAAGCATACCTGAATTTTCTATCATTTTATCCTCACTTTTCTGTAACATAGCAGACTAGAAGCCTGGCCAAAAGCCAGACAATTTAATATTTTAGACAAAGCTTGAACCCAAATTTCCTTGATTCTATTCAGAAGTTTAAATCTATTATTTTAGATTTAGGTGCTTTCATTCAACTGCATTACTTTTCATCATGCATGGCTTTTTCTATTCACATATTATACATTCACATAGGGCCGATCCTACTAATTATTGTTTCATATAACTCAACCCCAAACAACCTTGGTCTCAGGTCATAAATAAATGTCCTCAGATTTTAAAGGGCTCTGTAGTTGAGATTTAATACTACCCACATATTATTGGTTCTTGGCTGCAGCAGCTTTAAAATACTATGATCCTTCTTCTCTAATACTTACGGCTTCAATATAACTGTTTCAGTTTTGCATTATATCTTAGGGACTATTTATGTGGTTTCTATGCAGGACCAGATTTGTTAGCTTTGCAGGGTAATGGGATTTATCATATTGGGGTAAAAAATTTATTCATGAGGTAGCTTTTGGACAATCATATTCTGTGCTAAATTACAATGGTGCAATAAATTGCTGAATACACTGTCTGCTGCATATGACCTCACCATGAAAAATTTGATGCATTAGAGTAGGAAAGGTTGGAATATATCAACCTTGGTTGACAAGGGACTTTGAATGTTGACCTAATACAGATGACCTTTGTGTGCAATAAAAGTGAGTTTAATCTTCAGGTCAAGGTTGAGGTGAACAACAGGGCAAAAACAAGGAAAGTTTTAGTAGTCTTGGCTGGGGCCTATCTTAATAGGTTAGCAAGCAATAACAAGATGAAAAAAATAACTAATTGTAGTTTCTGAATAATGTCTGTTACCAGTTGTTATACACTTATGGTAAAATTTATTCACATATAATAGAAAAGCAATAGTGCTCATTGTGTTCATTGTGAAGAAAAGTTGACTATATTTGTGTGCTTTTATAAAATAATTTAAAAAGTGATGAAAAGTATACATCTTATAATTTGTGGACATGGATTTATGAAGACATGTTGCTCCTGAGGAATAACATTAATATAATTTTATTGATTTTTTAAAAACTTTCAGAATGAGTAATAGAGTAATGAAATACCTATTTTAGTTACATTTTTAAATATAAAATGGCTGTTTCATCTGAAGTAGAAAACCTTTAAATATTATTTTTAGCAACAGTAACAAAAATATTTCAGTTTCATGAAAATAATAAATTATTATCTAAAGATTTACTTTAGCAAAATACTTGGTTTATTTTAGTTAAACGTAGTATAAGAACATTTCAGTTTTAAAGGACTTTGAGGATCTAATAGAACATTGAATCCTTTAAATACAGAGCCAAGGTTTGTTTGTTTTTTCACCCTTCATCTTTACCAGCCATTGAGAAAAAGTTAGAAATTTTAATGGTAACAACCTCTACTCCTAATAAAGCCTGCAAAATATATTCTCCAAGACTGATCAGCTCTGAAAGCTCTAGAGGTTTGATGACTGGAATGGCAGGAAATCACGCTTTCAAGACATAACGAATTGACTGGACCATTCATCATTTGTTAGCATACACTAAAATGCTGAGTTTGTGTGCAGAGGTCTGTGATTTAGTAAATACTTGGGAGATGAATAGAGCTTCACACAAGGGAAGATATGGCTGTCCTTCAGCAGCAGCCTTAGACACAGAATCCTGCTGAGAAGGCCGTCTGACGGCAGCTCATCAGTAACTGGCCTGTCACACTCTCTGATGCCCACCAACTATCCCCAGTATATTAAATGCATTTTTAATATCTGCTTCAGTAGATTTAATGAAGAAAATTTCATTTTCCTACTCTGATCACTGCTTCCTCAAGTGTTTTAGAAGACTGACTGTAGCATTTCCAAGAAAGAGCTGGCAGAGTTTATTGCTAGTTGAAGTTAAATAAATTCATAAATAAAAACTTGTGTATAGGATTAACTTGTTAAACAATGGCAACTAGAAATAATATGATGTATGCCAAAGTAAAACAAGTTCAGTGTACTGCAGAGTCATAATCAGGAGTGAGAGATATGCAGAGAAAAGCAGAGTCATTCTATTCTTGCTATTTCAATTTGCCAAAATACATGAATTCATTACTAAAAAGATATGAATGTTTCAGTTTAAAAAAAAGATTTCTCATTATTTAAATATAAAATAAGATTTTGATTTTCATCAATACTACAGAAATATCAGCAAAAACATTGGGACCATTAGTATCCCTAAATATGCCTATTAATTGACTCCATGGAAATCAGTAGAGTTACTAAATTCTTAAGACAAATACATACAATGAAATAAGAGAACAGTAAGGACTGCATTTAAACAAAAACATATTATATAAATGAACATCTTTCATAAGAATCTTTTAAAAGTACATTCATACTATATGACAAAGCTTTTTAATCATTACTTGTTTGAGAATTTATTCAGAATATTATGGTATTTAAACTTTCTCTCAGAAAAAAAATAGTCTTAAATATACATACCGTTCCCTAATAAGTCACAAACCTGGCTAAACAGACTACAAAAGTGGTAAGTTAATGTATTTTTTAAGTTATATACAGTAATTTTAAAGCTTTTCCTTTTCATTTTTTTCTTTCAAAGAAGCTCTAATAATTTCTGTGCTTCCAAAACAGCATGCGTTTGCAGATTGGACCTATAAATTTGATTCTTATGTGTGCCAAAACAGTAATACACTAAATGCATATTATTATAAAAATTTAAGACATGGTTATAAAAATACCTCCATTTTTATAATACATGGCAGTATTAAATAATACATTTCCTTGTTAGCATCTGTTTGCTGTCATTGTTGGCAAGGTGTATGATTTATTGCCTAAATTAATGACCATGACTCTCTTGGTCCTGATATATGTCCCCAAGCTTATTACATCACTAAATAAAATGAAAGTTACATATGCTCTCATGTTTGACAGTGATTTTTTTGTAATAGTTTTTTTAATCACCTTTTCACTAAATAACATACTCAATTTTAAAGATTTTATTCATTTTGTTTTTTTTACTGAACCTATCTATATTGTAACCTGAATCACATGTAATAATAAAATACAATACAAAACCATGATTAAGCATTATATAGGTGTGAACAAAAACTCTCTTTATAGTCATTTTTAAATCAAAACCTGGATTGTTTTGTAGGTTGTTTGTCAAATTAAAGCTTCCTTTAAAGTACAATTATTTTATTGGCATGTATTAATAAGCTAGGAATCTGCTAAAATAAAAGAAACCTGCTAAAATAAAAGAATGCTTAACTTGGTGCTTTCTCATGAACATTTCCATGCTCATCAGTGTAAGTCATGAGTGCATACCAAACCATTTACCACTCTCTTTTAAACAAGTTGTAAACATGAAGCAAAGTGGAAATGAGACTCTGCATTATTCCCAACTGTTAATTTATTCATCTAAAGCAAAATATAGATTGGGGGAAAAAACTCATAAAACAAGTAATGTTTCTTTTGATAGAGTAAAGAAACAACTGTTATGAGTAGATGAATGGAAACTACAAAAAGTCACATCCATTGTTCAATCTGTGACAAATGTAACTAAAATTTAACAGCAACAGGAATTTCTGGGTGTATTTGTTAAATATAGATGCAACTGTCTTTTGTTAGGTTCCATTTAGTTTTATAGAATGTAGAATGTTTGTTTATGAAATTGCACTTCTAGCTGTCTGATGATCCAGAAGATGGGTCAACAGGAATCAAGTCTATAGTAGGAGATGCTATTTTCAGTATCAAACTACCCTATCACTTAGAAGTTCAGATGCTATTCTAAGCATCTTGAACTTGGATCAAAACTTAGCACAGGTTTTTACAATTAGTGTTACATGAATACTTTTTTGACAGTGTGGTATTACTCCTGAATTCTGAATTGCACTTTCAATATCATCATCAGAAGCAAACAATATAATGTATTGTGATAATTTAATTACACTGCAGTATAAACTCCTGTAATCCTGGAAATTCAGGATAAATATATAATATAGAGAAATAAAAGAACATTCCATGAATCTGCTCCTTCAAAGAGACTACAGCTTCATCAATAATATCTTATTTATTCATTTCCTAACCCAGAAGTCAACAATGCAGAGTCTTTCCATCTTGGTGAAATACAACTTTTAATCCAGACCATTATATTCATTTAGACAACAGTCCATGATCTATATACTCATGCTTGATTATGACAACAACAAAGTATTATTGATATATAATTCCTCCTCCTATTTTCTTGCATAAAAATGGCAAGCAAAATGCATCAATGCAGTACATTACCACCCAAGATGCCAAGAAAAAAAATCCCTTTATGGATTCTTTATGGAATCTACACCATAAATAGATCCATAGTATGATTCTCCAACTCACTTGCATTCCATAAAGAGAGTCCATTTAAATATTATGGCTATGCATATCTTTCAAAGTAGATATTTGGCAATTAATAGTAGAGTATATGCAGTACTTTTTTTTTAAATAGCACTTTTTAGGCCTACATATTTGTTTTATAAGCTGCTTTTGGTTCTCCTAACATATATGTTCATTCACAATCATCTAAATTCTTTTCAGAGCTCAATAATTTCATAACAGCAACTAAGCAGTTTACATTTCTATCCAATCCCTATATGCCCTTCTGTATCCAGAACAATTCTCAATAATGTAATGGAAGAAATAAACTATTTCCTAGTCTTCCTCACTCCTCCACTGCCCCAACAATAAACTGTTATCTTCATTTCTTCATATTAGTTTTGAGATGCATACCATTTGTTCTTAAATTGATTTTCACCAATTTTATTGACCAATAATATTCTAGAAATCAAGTGACACTACAAAAAATGTTTGGGGATGACTATGTTGATTATTGTATCTCATGATAGTAAGGAAAATGGACTGTTTTTAAAACTCTGACATAAATTCACTATTTGATTGGCTTCTGGCAATCTTTTGCTATCATTTTTGCAATCTTTTTTGTCACAGCCTGACACTACAAGGCGGAGTCTACATACTTATGTTCCATCTCTTCCACTGATATTATCTGTTCTATTCCCAGATCAGCTGTTATAATCCTTCTCCCAAAGGTGCTTTTTCAAGAGGCAACTAGACTTTCTGGTTTTTCTTTGAAGACATTTTGCTTTCAAGAAGCTTCTTCAGCTTGTATAACCATGTAAAAGGGTTTCCATGGTATTCAGCTGAAGTATCAATAATACTCTGAAATCTCCCCAAAATATTATTTCTAAAAGTATGTAAATATTATTAATACTATGTGTAGTACAACTCTCTTCTCAGCTTTCTCCATGCCACGATCTGTACAATGTCTTCTTTTGATTGTCACTCTGTTCCTTAAATGCTGGTTGTTGCATTTAAAGTCCTACATGGTTTGGAGCCTGGATATCTCCAAGACTACTCGTTCAAGGTACTGCCTGCAGAGAAAAGGTGCTGAGAATCCCAAATGATGCAGCAGAAAGGGACAGATTGGTGAACATTTTCTGCAGAAATGTCCCTCTTCCCCCCAAAAAATTGTATCCTTGTTACTGATATTTAAGAAGGTTTAAAAACATTTAAAGGAGCATTTGGTAACTAACGCATTCCATTCATTTGGAATGATTGCAGAATTTGTATGTGACGATTGATTGTGTCAGGACTGGAAGCCATCTTGGACATTGCATCTTCAGGCCTGTCACATTTAGTCTGTGGGAAACTGAGAAGGGGAATTATATGGAGCTAGGGAGGTATATAGTCATAATAACATTCCTTTCTCTGAGAGTCAAGGACATTTTGCTCTGCACCTAGATAAGGTGTGACTGGGAATGATCTCCAGTTAGGATGGTGCTTTGATTGGACCATGTGGGTGCTGGGTAGGTGCTTGGACTTCCTTTTGGGTGGTGTAAACCTGGAAGCTTTCAGATTCGGGTTTTCCCAGATGTGCCAATATGACATCTCTAATAAAATGGAACTTTGAGGAATTTCAATCCTCGGAGTCTTCTTTCATTGGTGGTATTACTTGGAACCCTGACAGATTGATTGACTGATTTATAGTTTGATAGTTTATACCTGATTTATGGTGGGGTTGTTTTGCTGTTTTTGCTATTTTGTAATGTTTTCTTCCTCTACAGCCCTATGTTATGCAGAGGTTATTCTCAGGGCTGATTAACCTTTTCTTATGGGAAGGAATAAGATATGATGTGGACTGCAACAGAATAAAGAAATCAACTAAATTAAGTAGAGCTTTCTGCTTATACAAGACACTGCTGGTTCATACCATATTATATTGTAACAGCCTGATCAAAGCTTGAATTCTGTGCAGTTTCCCAATGAGTAACTTTAATTTAGTAGGATTTGCTTCCAAATAAATATACACAGGATCAGGCTAAAAGCTGAACTTTTTGTTAAAGCTACAGCATTTATTGTTAAGCTCTTTCTGAATAGCATCAGATTAAGAGCTTATTGTTCAGTATGAATTGAATGGTAAATGTAAGGAGGGGGGGGGACGACTACCAGACGTGGAGACATTTGTTATGTTTAGTATATGATACAATGGCTGTGTAAACTATAATCCTGTAATTTTGCAAGTTCTATTTTATCTTGTAGCTGTAAAAGATAATCAAAATAAATTATGGATGATAAAGAAATATTTCTAGGGTTGTATGCATTCTTTTAGGAATTGAGTCTGATCTATAAAATTTTAGTGAGCATATTAAATAATACAATATGATGTGCAACATGTCATGTCTGATAAATTATTTTGTGTGGAACATTTATACTGCTTCCATGAAACAGCTTTGTTTGCTGTTTAATGAGTATAAATTACTCATCTTTGCTCTCCTTCCTAAAAGTAGGGTGATTCCCGTTCCCCCTTTTCCCAATAATGGGCAGAAAGGTATATGTAGGTCATCTCTGAAATACTATGACATTGATTTAAGGTTCCTCAGCTGTGCAGTGTACATAACACATATGTTGGAGAGTCATCTGTCAACCAGGCCCCTCCTATGGAGTTAAAGTTCTAAAGGGAAAAGAATTCGACACAGTGCTGTCAGTGTTAAATTTTCACAATGGAAGAGCATGCAAATATTGAGCCTCTTGCTTAGCAGTAGTGCTCTGTCTAATGTCTGTGCTGGTTAGAATAATAAAAAAAAGTGGGTGCATCTAGGGCTCTTAGATCTGACAAAGGTCATGCTATACTGGGCATTTGAATTGGAAATTGTCTGGACTTAGAATTTATAAAGCTCCCAGTGTTGTCGGGGGAAAAATTTCAGCAGGGTTTTTTGTCCCTGGAGAGGCCTCTTAGGCCCTTTTCTGTCCTATGAATGAATTTAGATGTGAGGGCTTCTCTGGCCTTAAAACTGTTAAATTCATTTTGCATACATCCCCAGAGGGAGGGGGGGAAAAACCTGGCAGATGCTTTTGTCTTGGAAGTGTTTAAAAGAAAACTGCAGAACAGGAACAAGAGAGAGAAGGGGCCCTGTGTAGAGTCCCAGAACACTTTGGAAATGGCCAATATGCAGCTTTCATCAGTACTAAGGCGGGGCGCAATATGGTGCCTGTAGCTCACTGGGGAATATGAATGTTGATTAAGCATCCTCCCAGGCTTTGAAATTCTGAAAGCAGTGTCAGAATAATAGATGTTGAGCAAATGTCAAGCATTTGTTAATTTCTCTGTTATTTGGAGTTTATCTAGCATGATCAATCAAATAAACTAGTGCTTCTCTGTTGTGGCATGTGTCATTGATATGGTGATTAGATGGCTAGAGAGAACTTCTGCCTTTGCTTCCTTATCCAGGTAACAGATTATAGACTTATTCATTGTTATTTAGTGAGATAAGGTATGTTTACCAAAATTGTATAAAGTTGCTTACAATACCATGATGTGGTGATACACACGTTCAAAATTTATTATATATATAGCAATTGTATTTATGTACTAAAAGATCATCATGTCTTGATGAGATATTGGGAATGTGAGAAACTGGAAAACTTTTATCAGAAAAATAATACTGTAAGGGAACTACATGTTGTCTTATTTAGCTGGTAGGTAGAATTCTTTACTTTGCTGTTTAGTCAAAACGGCTTTTAGAATACCTTACAATTAATTATAAATGTAACATCAATTATACTTCCTATAAAATACTCTATTAGAAAAAACTCTGACTGCGTATTACTTAGGCTTTTGAATTTGTTTGTCTTTAATCGGATAACAATAACATTTTATTACTCTACATTTTAGAGTATGCATAGAATGAGAAAAAGTTGTTCGTCAACCTTGGAATAATTCCCAGGGGCATCTGCAAATAACCCCAATGAAGAAAAATGCAGACAAATGTGCTGCATTGCATAATCCACAATTTATTACTTTCTCCATGTGGCTTTGTTTAGGCTGCTATGGACATTCAAAAAATTTGAATCAGTCATGTTCTGATTGAACAAAATCTCAAATATTTTAAGTCTTAAACCACAGAGAAGAATGTGGAAATGAAAAAAATCCCACCCTTCTTTTAAGACCATCATATTAGATGAGTGACAGCTTTTCCAATTTAGAGAAAAGTTGTCCAAGGAGATGATGCCTCAATTTGTTGTTTAAGTTTCCATAGTAAATAATGAAAACCAAAGTTAAGTATACTTTTTATAGCCAGCTTAAAAAAACTAACATAGCATTGAGCCTAGCAAACAATCAGTGG
This sequence comes from Thamnophis sirtalis, assembly GCF_051295495.1. Taxonomy (NCBI): domain Eukaryota; kingdom Metazoa; phylum Chordata; class Lepidosauria; order Squamata; family Natricidae; genus Thamnophis; species Thamnophis sirtalis. The sequence continues at coordinate 117,878,049 of NW_028261381.1, read as the reverse complement.
CAGTGGATTTATGTCACTATAGAACAATAACAACTGACTTGTGACCTCTTTTTAATGCACATGAAGAAGAAAGCATAGACGAACATAGATTATGCATATAGTAAGACTTACATTATAACTCATGAATTGTAACTTCCATATACCATGAATTTAAAAATAATAATAAGTTTACTGAGTAAGAAGACAACCATATGTGCTAAAACATCTTCCCACCCACAATCCCATAGAAGATTCCAGCCAATGGCAGCAAGGATAAAAATGATGACTTCTGTTTTACTAGAATACACACTCTACTGATCAATCTTGAGGAACTATTTTGCACCAGAACACAAATCTATATGAAGTGAATTGCCCTCATATCAATTTCCAACATTCAATATGTTTTGCAGTTTCATACCACATTTTTGTCTTTGTAAGAAAATGCCAATGTTTCCTATTCAGATTAAGGAGAACACTGAATCAATATTTTTGTACTACAGTAAAGGCATTTCTAGGCATTAAAAAAACCTCACCAAGTATGAGTGCTATTTTTACTGCTATATAGAGCCTACTATATTTGGAACCTATGATTTTTCCTATAGTCTTCCAGATTTGTGTAGATGGCTGTGTTAGTAAGATATTGAGGAAGACATTGTTGACAATTTTCACTATCCAAAATGACAATGACTTTTCATAAAAAAGGGTAAGAATTATGAATGATAGGAGAAAGCCTATAAGCAGTATTTTAATTCAGTAGCAATATCCTCCTATAATCCACAGAAGTGATACTAAATTTAACACCATGGGTATGTCTAATTTAATGAAAAGAAGAACTAGGGAGTGATATGATATTAGTGTTCCAATAGTTGAGGGGCTGCCACTAGGAAGAGGAAGTCAATATATTCTCCAAAGCACCTGAAGGCAAGACAAGAAGCAATGACTAGAAAGTAATCAAGGAGAGAACCAACTTAGAACTAAGGAAAATTAGAACAATTGATCAGTGGAAGAAGTTATCTCCAGAAGTTTTGGGTGCTCCAGCACTGGAGATTGTAAAGAAATTAGACAACCATTTGTCTGAAATGATATAGGATTCCATGTAGGTATCCTATAAGCAGGGGGTTGGAGTAAAAGATCACCAATTATGTTATTCTGTTAGTAGCCTGCAATAATAATATAGCAGAAAAATAATTATGTTGTCAATATCTACATGTGTGGCAACTGATTTTTACTGTCGCACATCATATGACATCCATCGGGAAACAATAGTGCCTTCTTTTAATTTAGCTTTGTCACTTTTGGTAGATGCATGGCATCTACCAGTATGTTTTCTGCTTGTATGCAGCCTTTCATAACATGGAAGGATGAAGTTAAATCCTTTATATTTTAGTTGAATTGCTGTGAGGGCTGAATGTTAGTTTCAGTTGTTTCACATAAAATGAAACAATATACAGGGAGTCCTCACTAATGGCCACAATTGGGTCTGGAATTTTGATTGTAAGTCATTGGGGTTGTTAAGTGGGTTCAATGTAACCTGATTTAATTTAATAACCATTTTTTATAATGGTCATCACGTGACCTCATAGTAACTAAGTCATCATTAAGCAAATCCATTCTACTGAATGGGCAATTTTTGCCATAAATGGGGGGAGGGATCACAAATCACTGTGACATGATTGTGAGATGCTGCAACCAGTCATAAATATGAGCTAGTTGCTAACCATCTGAAATGTAATCAATCACGACCATGACTTTTTTTGAGTCCATCATAACTCTGGCCAGTAAGCTATAGAGATTCTCAGTCATCCAAGCCATGGTTGTCCCAAAGGTGCTTTTTTCAAAAGGCAATTGAACAAGAGCACCTTTGGGATAAACAGTCATTGCCTATATAACTAACTTGCTTATATCTTCTACTTGCTTATTCTACTTACTATTTTTAGTCTTTAGTTGCATTTAATCTTTTTTTTTCCTTTAAGATGTTGAATTTTTAAAAATACATTAAGTTATAAGAAAAGATGATAGTGAAGATTTTGCAGGATAAATTAATCACTATGTTTTTCAATATCTTGTTAATTTTTTTAAACTAAAATTGATCTAAATCAATCTATTTTCTGTTAGCAATTTTCCTCTGTCTGTTATTTGAAAGTATTGCCCAACCTCATTAATTATTATTAAAATCCACCTATCTCAATGAGAAAAGGAAAAGATCTCAATGAGAAAAGGAAAAGATTTGTATTACCATGAATTTTAAATATTGCCATTTCTGTATATTGCACAATTGTTTAAAATTGTATAGCAGTTGTTAGACCAACTTTGGTGTCAAGATTGAGGTTGATCCTTCTCAAGCAATCAACCTCAACCTCTCAAGCAATATATCTCCCCCCCCCCCGAGGTTTTCCATAAAACTATCCTTGTACCACATAAAGCAAGCATGAGATTGCTGTTCCCATTTTTCTATAAATCATAAAGTAGCATAAAGTATTAACAAGCTAATTGGTGTTGCCCTCTTATAGTGAATAAATTCATTGGTCTTAATGTTATTAATCATAATAGAGTTTCATAGCTTAGACTGAAGTCTGTTGGATGCAGCTCTTTAAGTGTGCATACTTAGTTCAGAGAAGAAGAGGGGGTTATTTGTTTCTATTTCCTCTGTTTGGAAACAGTTCCATCAATGGAAACATACAATTGGAATTGCAAAGGGCAATGCGAGAGGATGTAATAAGATTGCTTTCCTCTCCAATGTTGAAATAATTTCAGTTGCCCTTGGTGCTATGCAGCTTGACTCAGAAATGTAGAGGCTATCTGACTCAAGCTGTAGAATTTCTCGACCCATATTGGGAACATTCAGTGTGATTGTCATGACCTATAAATAGGTCTTACTATATCTCGGGGTAGAACTACTCTAGCCAACTGAAACTTAGAAGATGAGCTATAACTTTGAAGTTTCCTGCTAATTTCTTTTTTTTTTTTTAATTCTTGGACTGAAAGTCAAAATTTCAGTTGTGCCACAGTTTGCAGTTAGAAGGGTATGCTTGTGTATGCACATCTGTATGTCTTTTTGTGTTGTGTGTGCATGTCTATAGAGATAAAGAGCTATGAGATATTGGAGACATTTGAAATAAATATAGAATTATGTGGTTGATTGCCTAGCAGTAATGTACTATTTCAATAGATCTAAAAGTTTTATAATAAACTGATCTATGTTACATAATCTAGTCTTATTTTACTATAAAATATACGTATAGTTACATATAATAAGAAAGCAGGCTGCCCCTCAGTCAGGTAAAGTCCTAAATATATCATCAGATCTTTTGTTATTTCACAATAAAAAAATTTAAATAACATTTTCATCTTCAGAAATTACTTTTTATTGCTTTATTTCCTTTTCCTATTTTTATATCCAAAAAAGCAGTCAAAAATATTTAATAACTTTCTCCTTTTAGCAACTGAACGTGGTAGTTGCAGAATTGTTAATTGTCTGCATAATGTTTTATTGTGCACTTTTTCATTTTTATAGTATTTTCCTACTGCTGTTGTCTTTTAAAAACATTAAAGGAGTTCAAACAATTATGTTAAATATAATAACAATGTTGTGCCCCCAATGTTGAAATAAGCTTCTTCCAGTTTAGGCTTGGCAACATCCAGTGATGTTTTTGCATAAACATATATTTCAGGTCAATGCTGATCATAGTAGATCTGGATTAGAATCTCACATTTGCAAGGTGAGAAATCTTATGCTATAACAATGAGGCAATTCTTGATGATTCCTGGCACAGTGCCTGATGGGATATCAAGAAATATTCTGGTGTTTTATTTAAAGACTAGATTAGCAGATTTTTAATCTGTAATTTCTACAAGTGCAGAGGTGGGAGAGAACTTGAATTCTGCAACTAACGTGCAGTTATAAGACAAATATATGTAATCAGCTGAAGGATAATGAATTGAACTTACTTTATAATTAGCACCAAGTGTTTTGGAGATTGTAATTGTTCCCTTGTGATAGCATCAACCAATCATTTCTATGAGTTCTTATTTTTATGTCATTTGCTTAGAATTAGAGAGCGGTCTTAAAAGGAACTGTTTGGAATTACTTCACTTAGATTATGCTGAGCTTCTGAAAGACTCAATCTGCTAAGCCTCTGGAGAAATCTCTAAATACTACTTTAACAGGATGATCTGGTCCACAATAAAACCAAGCAAGTTTTGTAGGATGCATTTTATACATTTTTCTATCAATTCCTACAATTCTGGCAGAAACATTTTTTAAAGAACAGACTAGAGATACTAATTTATTGCTTTGGAATGTATACCATTTTTGTGATCATTCCCGCATACCAATACAATCAGTAGTAGTTCATATGATGAAATGCTGAGGATACTGCCATCATCTACTGATACTACTTTACATATATTATATACTTTACAATATTTGTGTAGACCACCCAATTAACAATAATATAGTAAAATAGAACAACTGGGCAAAATTGCATTATTGGTTAATTTCCAGATCAAATTTCTCAAGATTTTGTAATATATTCTGATTTTGTTACTATGAAAATAAAGATACTAAGAATGTTAGTGAAATAATCAATGTATTTAAAATAATGTTTCCTCTGATCAACATTATTAAACATAAATCTTTGATTAGGTGAGTATGTTGTCATGTGCTATGTGGTTTTGGGATATTTGCATTTTTATTCCACTTTTGATGAAAATGAATGTTAATTATACATTGTACATTCTTTAATAAAAAGTTAATGCATAGAGATGGTCTTTTGTTTCGGTCACATCAAATTTTCTTCAAGATGTGATGAGGTGCATATATCCCTAGAGTACAATTGGAAACAGTATGACCTGTTTTTGAGGAATGGAAAAATCTTGTCCTGTTTCTAAATGTTTTGGGGAGAGAAATGTTCCGAGGTGGTGGTAGTGATGTTATTTCAGTTTGCTTTATTGCCAGGTATTTGACACTGAGTTTTAAAAGAATAAAGTTTATGGCAGCCTTTGGAAATTACCAGCTCCAGGGAATCTCAGTTTCCTGCTGTGAAAGTTTCTATTTTCAAAGCACATCACTTTTAGCAGGAATGTTACCATAGTCCCATATCCTGCTTCTGACAGAGAGCTGGATTTCACCCCTGAATATGAGACAGCTACTGAAGAGGTTTCCTTGCTGCTAACAAAATGAATTTCAATATGTTGCCAGTGAACAATCAGTCTGTTCCCAACAGCTAATGGAATTTAGCTGTATCGGCTATTAATGAAAACAGTCTTGTTTTCTTTTCTAACTTCAGTACATGCTACCAATACCCCAGTTTGTGTGTTATGGAGCTGGAAAGGAATAACCAAAGCAACATGCAACTTCTCTTCCCCTTCCTTACAAACTCTTTTTTTTTCTTACTCTCTCTTTGACCTAGCAGTAGGAAGCCTTTGTCTGAGGTTTTCATCTGGAACAACTTTTCCACACTTGTTTTCGTGTTCTGTTAGATTACAGGGCAGCAGGCCTACCTTTGAAGCTCCTTTCTCTTTTGTTTCTCTGCTGTGCACTCCAGTAATTAACTTTGTCCTTCTTTTATTTGTTCCAGTCAATCGCAGTCCACTCTGCTGAGCATCTTCTCCCAGGAGTACCAGGTTAGAAGTTTTCTCCTTTGTGAGGGTTGACAGGTGCCTAATTGAATGATGAATGTCCCTTTATTTCTTTGTAATTGAACTGCCAGCTTTCTGATTGGTTTGGAGGATGTTCCCCTTTCCCCATCAAGCACCGCCTGAGTCTCAGTGGATGGCTGCCAAGCCTACCCATCCATCTGTCTAATAACATCTAGCCTTTGCTTATTTGGTGGACCTGTAATAAATTATGCTAAACCATTATTATTCTGACAATAATAATTTCCCTGTGTTGCGTGGTTCCATGTGCTAAATGTTTGCTGACTTGCACTGTCAGTGCTGCTTTCCATGGCTGACAGAGATGATGATAAATGACCATTGCCGGAGTGGCAGAAGGCAAGAGAGGCAGAAAATGGAGTCATTTATCATGAGATGACAGGTGTCAGTCAAGTGGCAAGTCTCAATGGAATTACTTTCTGTAGTTTTCAAATAAGTTGTTTTTAAACAATGTTCTTCCTGGTTAAAAATGCCAATTGAATTGTAAACCAGAGTGCACAGGACTTGGATGGAATTGATTTGAAGGGAAATTAATATAAAGGTTGAAAGAGAGAACAAGTTTTTCCTTTGCCCTTTGTAACCCTAAGCAAACTTATTTAGATTCAATTACTATGACCTTACTGCCTTTTACATATATGCTGTATCGCACTACAGTCAAAAGATGTTTCATTTAATATATAAATAAAAAATAATTTCTGAAACTACATCTAGGATTTCATAGGGGAAATGAAAGTGGGGGGAAGTTTCCAGGCATTTGTTACTGGTCGAATTTCTTACTTGGTTTATTGCAAAGCTTTTTTTTACTGTTTCAGAAATTAATCAAAAGAACGCATGCAAAACATCATACTCCAGAGGCAACTGACACTTATTATCAAAGGTATGAGCTATTCAGAGCATTGGATGATGCATGTTCATATGTGATTCAGGTCTTGGTTTTCACTTTTAAGGATATATATGCTAACAGTCCTGTTTTCTGATTAGTTAGAGTTGTAATTCCACCCTTGAATTTTCTAAAAATAAATGGCAACTAACCCCTGAGAAGGTCTGTCGGATCACAATCCAATCACTCTGGGCATTGTACATTTTTCATTTAGTACATACAGGTGATCTTAGTCTCACCTTCTTAATTGAGGATTTTGGTTTTAATTTCTTGCAGACTTTTTAATTTCATATTCTAAGGTGTTTTTGAGAATTTACCTACTAGTTTTAATATGCTAAACGATAGTAATGGTGCTTAAATATCAACCATGTTGACTGAGAAAAAAGTCTAGAATCTTATCCAGTTAAAAAAAATGGCATAGAAATTGAGAAATGTTACTATTTGCTTCATAAACAGAGTTATCATAAAGCCTTTTAAAATAGCCGTAAACCTTTACTATATCAGTTCATAAAACTGTTTCTGATTATGTGCACCTGCAGTTAATAAAATGTAATTGAAATTAGTTATAGGTTATTAGTATTTCTATTGACATAGACATCTCCACAACATAATTACATTGTAAGGCTATCTGGATTGGATATTCAATTGAAATGTTACTGTTTAGATTGAATAAAAATGAATAATGTTTTTGGCATGTAAGATTGTACCTTGATATCTGAGATATATATTTTATTAGTTTCCTTTTCATTAAAAAGCTTATATATATTCATATATATATTATACATACATATATATATATATAATTTTACATCACATTTTCTCCTAAAGCAGTACTATATTATTTGTGTTTAAACCATTTTAGCACATGAACTTCATGCATTTGTTTATTGCTAGATTAAGAGAACTATATTGAACTATCTGAACTGTATTGTAAGCATTGAGTAGCAATTTTCTCTTAGAATTGTGTGTTAAATGTTTGTGTGTGTATATTTATAATAAATATTGGAACAATACAAAATCATGATGCACTTTCATTATATAGTATGTTATATACATTGCTGCTTGTAAGTAATATTAAAAGTACTTAATCTATTACTTTGGTTGAAAGAAAAATAACTAAAAGCAACCAGGTTACTTTAATAATTAAATAAAGCTAAATATATAAATAAAATGCACTTGGTGAGCATAAATTAGAAATTATGTCCATAGTGATTCAGAAGCATGAAAGCCTAATGAACATTAAGGAACTGTGTGATCAATAGCATTAAATCCATAGATTTTAGTTAGAATTTAATGTTCCTGGTCTTGATATACAGTTTATAATATTAAACTAGATTTATAGTGTAACAGTATACATGTCTGTTCGGAAATAAATGAGTTGAATAGAGTTTATTCACAGCTAGGCAGGTATGAAATTGCAATCTCTAGAAGACTGTTCCAGTTATGATATTATTTTAGATTAAGACCTGTTTATTTTGTTACCTAGCATATGGACATAGGCGCTTGGCAGATATCAAAGAGTTCAAAAAGTGTGCCTGTTTGTTTCATAGAATCATAGAGTTTGAAAGGACATTAGCATCTTTCAAGTCTAATCCTCTGCCCATAGTAGAAACCCTCAGACCATCATAGACAGATGACTGCTAAACTTTGCTTACAAACCTCTGGTGATAAAGCAGGCTGTTCTACTAATTAAAATGAGGATTCCCCTCCTTATTTCAGGTGAAGATCACTCTCTTTAAAAAATTCTTTTCTCTATTTTTGTGCTGCTCTCATTGCACTATGGAGAAAGCTATACACTTTTCTCTGTGACAATTCTTCACATGGTATGCCACGTGTGATCTTCCCAGTGCAGCATAGAATGGAATGATCACTTCCCATGATCTTGCCATTTGTATCTCAATTAATGCAGTTCAAGGTTGCATTGACTGTTTTGGTAGCTGCAGCACACTGGTTTTCAACAAGCTTGCACTCAATCCGAATAAGACCGAGTGGCTGGTGTGTTTCCCTCCCACTAATTGGCCAAGTTTTCCATCTCTCAGGCTGGGGGGTCAAACAGTACGTCCCTCAGACAGGGTTCGCAATTTGGGAGTCCTCCTGGACCCACAGCTGACTTTTGAACACCACTTGTCGGCTGTGACCAGGGGGGCATTTGCCCAGGTTCGCCTGGTGCACCAGTTGCATCCCTACCTGAACCGGGAGGCCCTCACAACAATCACTCGAGCCCTTGTGACCTCAAGACTGGACTACTGCAACGTGCTCTACATGGGGCAGCCCTTGAAGAGCATTCGGAGACTTCAGCTTGTCCAGAATGCAGCCGCGCGAGCGATCGTGGGTGCACCTCGGTTCACCCACGTAACACCTATCCTCCGTGAGCTGCACTGGCTGCCTATTGGTCTTCGGATACGCTTCAAGGCGCTAGTCGTCACTTATAAAGCCCTTCATGGTATTGGACCTGGGTACTTGAGAGACTGCCTGCTGCCAATTACCTCCAATAGACCGATTAGATCCCACAGATTAGGCCTCCTCCGAATTCCATCCGCCGGCCAATGCCGACTGGCAATCACCCGGAGGAGAGCCTTCTCTGTGGCTGCTCCGACCCTGTGGAACGAGCTCCCTGTGGAGATTCGAACCCTCACCACCCTCCAGGCCTTCTGCAAAGCCCTTAAAACCTGGCTGTTCCGACAGGCCTGGGGCTAAAGAGCTTTTGCCCCCCCTCCTCTCGAATGGTATGGTTGTTGTGTGCTTTTAAATTGTGTATTGTTCTGTTTGTCTTTTTTATTTCTTATCTGTACCCCCTCCCTTGACTTGGATTGTGAGCCGCCCTGAGTCCCCTTAGGGGAAAAGGGCGGCATAGAAATATAATAAATTCAATTCAATTCAATTCATGCTTAATTCATAGTTTGCCAATATATTTGGATTCTTTTCCAAAGTATTACTTCTAAACCAGGAATCATTTGTTTTGTAACCCATGCATCTGCTTTTTTCCTACCTAGAGGAGAATATTACTTTGCTCCTCAGTGGGCACTGTTTTGATGGAGAGTGCCCAGAGTTGAAGTCTATCAAGATTTTTTTAAATCTTGAACTTTTCTGAAGTCTTAGCAATCCCCCATCTTTGTGCCATCCTCATATTTGATGAGTATACCTTCTGCTTCTTCATCTAAACGATTTATAAAAATGTTGAAAATCATTTCTAATATTTATAATGTGCCCATTATTTTGTGTCTGTAGCAAACCATACCCATACAAACCAGACAAAAACAAAATCATGAATTAAAATGAACAATTGCTTCGTTTATAAAAATAATTAAAATTATGGTGATAGAAAGGTATGATTAGGCTTTAGGTACTAAATTCCAAAAATAAGATGAAACAGCAAATCTTATAACAGAATAACATAGTTGGAAGGGACCTTGGAAGTCTTTTAAACCAACCCTGCTCAAGCAGGAAATCTATATCATTTCAAACAAATGGTTCTCCAATCTCTTTTAAAAACTTTCAATTTCGCAGCACCACAACTCTGAAGACAAGTGATTGCACTGAATAATTGTTCTATCAGGAAATTTCTCCTGATTTCTAGGTTGGTTCCCTCCTTGATTTATCCATTTATTTATTTTATCCATTTATCCATTTATCCATTGCGCCTTGTCTTATCCTCAGGTGCTTTGAATAATGGGTTGACTCCCTCTTCTTTGTGGCAGCCCCTTAGATATTGGAACAATCCTATCATGTTACCCCTATCATTTCTTTCCATTAAACTATACATCATTTTCTGGCTCCAAAAAACAGGTTTCAAGTTGCATTGATAAGTTGCATTGACACAAGCCTAACCTCCATAGGAAGAATCTTCCAGAATCAAGAGATCACAGCAAAGAAGAACTATCTCTTGAATCCCCCATAATGGCTCTCTCAACCAAGGAAAAATTAGAAGGGATCCTGAAGCAAATGATAGCACATTAGCTGTATATTAGGAGGCCACTCCCTAATATATACTTACATCAGTACTTTGAGTAAAATATTTGTCTTTTCTACCGTAAAAAATTACATCTTGAGAATGTAAAGGTGTCAATGGAATCAATTTCGAATGTGAGATTTTCAAACTTGCATTTGCTTGCTATTATTGCTTGTTAATATAGATTATTCTCCTTTTTTCACTGTGGACTCTGAACTCATCAGTATTAGCTTCTCTGTTATTCAGATAAATCAATTCCCACACATTAATTTAAAGATAAAATTTATGTAGGACTTTTAACTTGGATAAAATCCATAATGTACATTGAATTATGGCATAATTTAGGAGACATTGGTAAAGTCTGATTGTCAACTTCCAAACAGAAATACTAAGAAGAAGGATATGCTTTATGCATATAATTTAATGCAGAAATGTGTTTAAGACAAAGTGTGGCTGCCTAATTATAATTCTTCTCATTAACATGATGAAAAATTAATATTTCTACTGCATAATTTTTCAGTGGCCTTGTACCTATAAATTATCAATTTCTTGGTAATTTTTTGTAGTTTGTATATCGGGATTATCATGAGTTCTTTAGTCATGATATTTATGCCATGGTCTATACACAATAATAATTGCCAGTTTAATATGAATACCATTATTCTGTTAAGTGTCTATTAAAATATATCTATAGTAACGTAGTAAAAATTAACTTGGTGTTGGCTTGATTTTTAATGACAGCTTGGACACATCACGAACTTTTCTTGGCAGGATTTCAGAAATAGTTTACCATGCCCTTCTTCCACATATTTTACCCACTTCCCAATCTTGCCTGCACTCTGGTAATCTTCCATCTAAATACTAACCAAGTGTCATCCTTTTTGTTCTACTTTTATTCCAAGCCCAGAGACAAGTCCAAGGAGTTACTGAAAATTCTAGAGATACTTGCTTCCTTAAAGAAGGAGATTGTAAAATGATACAACAATTATCTAATCTTGCTGAAATTAGGGAAAATATGTATGTAAATAAATGCTATTTTTTTTAATTACTTACTAATTTGCATGCTGCCCTCTCACTAATAAGGCAACTGTAATTATGTTAATACATAAAGTACTCTATAAATCAACAAACCATTTTAAATTGTTCTCCAGTTTGATAAACTTGACTCCACTGTCAGTAGTCTGTATAAAAATAGGTACTATTTTTTTCTTAATGCGGGGTCATCTTCATTTCTTTATCAGTTATATATTTTTGTTGTTTCCAAGAGCTACCGGTAGCATTTTAGGAGAGAAATAATAAAATCTTCCTTCTTTAATTAATGATGTAAATTCCAAAGGCAAGTTGCTTAGTGTTTCAAACCTGCACTGTGAGCAATCAGGGTTTGATAAGATTACATGAAGTGAGAATTACAGGTCAGGAAGTTCATAGCATGGAAATATCTTTGTTCCCTTGTGACTATAATAAAGCTATTGTAAACACTGAAATAATTAGATGATAAACACCCATTTGACTTATATGATTTCTTAGTGATTTCAGCCAAACTCAATTTTAGAGTTTTGCAAAGCACTTATTAAGAAAGATTTAGAAATATCTAACTTCTAACTATTACCATTAGGGAATAAACAGTACATTTAGTTACTCCTGCAGCATATACATGTCTTTAGTTGTTTGAATTTTATTTTTCCATTTCCACCCTGTTTTTCACTTGAAAAAGCTTACAGAAAGACTAATAATTGTTTGAGCTTTCTATTATTGTAATATCAATAATTAGAAAGTGCTAAAGAGAGCAAGAACTTTTGTAAAACTTCCTTTAAAAAAAATAACAAGTAGTCTTTCTTGTTTACCTTGTTGCAGTTGCTGTTAGAAAACACTGAGGAATTCATGAGTGTCATATTACAGATTTATGATTCTCTGCTAAGCCTACCCCCTCACTATTTGCTTGCCAGAAAGCAGAGGATAGCTATCATCAGCCTGAGCATAGGTAACTCAGTTAACTTGGTCCAATATTTTTTTTAGGCTGCACTGGAAGTTTGATTTTCCTTTAATTCCCATGACAATTATCAGCACATATTGGCAATGATTTATCAAATATAAATAAATCTATGAACACTGCTTTGTTTTTCATATGGCTACCAATTCAGCATAACCAATGACTTTGTGGTTGAATCAGTCATTTACTGTTACTAACAAACTAATCAAATTAGATAGGTATGGAAATTGTTCAGATCCTCAGTCCCTGGGTATTAATGCATCAGATAGAGTATACTATTGGTGGCACTTCCAAAGCTGAAGTAGTAGGTTATATCATCTTTTCTATCTTTCTGTCTCTCCTTCTCCATTACTAATTGGCTGGGAAGCATATACAAGATAGTCCTCATTTAGCACCCACAATAAGCAAAGCAACTGCTAAGTAAATCTACAATTCTGCTTACAATCTTACACCAGCTTTCCTTTGTTCAAGGAAAGCTCGGCCTGTGAAGGTCATAAATGTGAGCTTTGGCCACAAAATTATTTTTTATAACTTGTTATTAATAACTGTGAAAGGTGTCCTTAGGAGGCAGTTGCTAAACAAGGACTATTACATACTGTAAACAACTAGGCAATTCCTTCAGAAGATTTGAATATATGATTTTCATCCTGTACAGATTTTTGCTCCTTTCATCTTCCCGCTTTCAGTTTCCTCTAGACTCTGCCCAACAGCATGAGTAAACTAGACTCATAAAACGAAGCCAACTCTAGTATAGCTAGTACAATTTAAACAATAAAGTACATTCCTTCAGAAATGAAATAGGTAGCATGCATTCATTTAAAAAATAAAGGTAGATAACAGATTGCCCTCCAGATGTTTTGAGGGCTGATGGTTATTAAATAAAAAATGACACTGCTTTAACATCTAATAAAAATTAATATTCACATGTGAGTATTGACAATTCAAGATTTTATCTGTGATTATCAGAAATGTCAAAACTCAGAAAATATTAAGAATAATATAATCTGATGGTCAGGATGAATTTATTCATGTGCTAAAATGTGAAAAATACCTATTTATAATAATTCAGAAATACCTCTGTGATTGTTTGCAATTTTATTTTCTGCAATGCTTCTGAAGTTAATAGCTCTTATGTGGGCCATCCTGAACTCCATAAAGAAATAGTTCTTAATATTAAATTACTAAGTAATAACTTAAAACATAGCCAGGTAGATAAATGAAAATGTATGGTTTATAAGAAGGATATTAGATGTATATAGCCAAAATGATTTCAAAAATGCAAACAAGTCTACAAAAGAATGGTCATCCATTCAGAACCTAGCCAGATAGGTGAAAGTCCAGAGCTAAATCTGACAGCAGTTTATGCTAGAAAATCCTAAAATGTTACTAAATTAAAGCAGTTTGGAATGGAAGAATGAACCAAAACTGATGCACTAGACCGATACAATCGCATAGATTAGGCCTCCTCCGAATTCCATCATCTAGCCAGTGTAGGCTGGCAACTACCCGGAGGAGAGCCTTCTCGGTGGCTGCTCCGACCCTCTGGAACGAACTCCCCGTGGAGATTCGGACCCTCACCACCCTCCAGTCCTTCCGCGCCGCCCTAAAGATCTGGCTGTCCCGGCTGGTCTGGGGTTAAGACTCTAACCCCACTCGAATTGTGTGGCTGTTGTGTTTTTTTAATATGTTGTATTGTCTGTATGTTGGAAACTGTTTGTCCTTCCCCCCCTTTTTTTAACTGTGAGCCGCCCTGAGTCCCCCCAGGGAAAAGGGCGGCATACAAATAAAGGGAAAATAAAATAAAAAATAAATAAATAAAATAAAAGATTTATCACTAATTTCACAAATATTTTGTTTCAGTTATTACAGCTAATGGTGGAATCTAATTGAATCTAACTAGGGGGATTAGTTTTTCACACAGGTTACTTTCTTTTTGAAATAAATTCAAGAAGTACCAAAACTTCAGCCAGACTTTGTATATTAGTGGAACTTTACCTCTGATGGCAAAATGGCAAAGATACGCAAACATTCATTAAATCCAAAGCAGATGAATACATGTTCATGGAACCATATGTTTTATTATTAAGAAATTCCAGGGTTACTTTTAAAAATATAGGAAAAGGTACTGTACTCTGCACTGACTGTTTTGAATGCCCCACAATAGCTTAGTTTATGAGATTGAATATATCCATGAGATAATAATAATAATATCAAAACATTTGGATCACTACTTGAACACCATCTGCACTGTCAAAATCACCATAAGTCCATTTCAAAAAGCAACTTTACTTGGAACAGCTTACATCCTGCAACATTACCTTTAAGATTATTAAACATCTGCTTATCCCAGGTCCTTGGGAAGGACTTGATAGGTAGACGAAAATGCCAAATCTGGTCTAAACATCTGGCTTACTATGTGACTAGTCATAATAATACAATCATATCAGAGGTTATTAATGGGAATTTCTCTATAAAAAGGCTTCTTGTCCAAAGTGAATCAATCAAAAGACTTGTGATGTCATTTAGATATTTCTAGCAAGAAAACAGTGGATTGGAGCCATTCAATTTTCATGTTAATATCCCTTGGCTTCTTGGGATGAAAGGGATGATATGCCAGTCAAAGGACCTTAATTCATTTATACTAATTGGAAAAAAAACCTATATTTCTCTTCCTTTGTAAACTATTTAATAATTTATTTTTCTGAGATTATTCAACCATTCTTTGCTCTTATTTAACAGAACGTTTAAAAATTAAGTTTATAGCCCTAATTGCCTAATTACACTGGGATTCAGCTAGACCATGCATTTTCTAGTTGTTGTCAACAAATACTCAGTAAATTTGGAATAGCACATTCCAAAATATATATTAAAGTTAGGTCTTGAAATAGTTGGAAGAATTTCCAGTAAAAGACACCTTTTGAAACACCACCTCATTTGTCAGGGGCCTAAGCTCAAATATAAACAATAGAGCAGAACTGCTGAATGTAAACAGCAGAACTGCTGAATGTTTTCAAAGAAAACAAGTGGATTTTTAAAAAAAGAATGCCAGTTTGAGTTCCTCCAATCCAACAACATAGTGTGATGTATACCATTTTTTTGTTCTGCAGAACCACAGAAAGATGGGTAGACACATCTTTGGGATTCATTTATGGGCATCAAATATAAAAAAGGACAATGACAGATTGGAGTGAGTTTAGAGGAGGGTTACCAAGGTAGAGGGTGAGGGTCTGAAAATCAAGCTCTGTTATGATTGGTTTAATGGTTATGTATAACTAAGGAGAGATATAATGGCAGTTTTCAAATATGATTGTTTCTCACAAAGCGTAGTAGAAGTATAGTTGTAGTAGTAGTACTAAAATGAAGAAAGAATGGCAGGACAATGTTCCTGATAGTAGAAATTCTTAGCCTGTGGAACAAGCCACCACACAAAGTGGCACATTTTTCCTCCCCCGCACAAATCATGAAATAGAAGCCAAATAGTCATCTATTAGACCACCTCTGTAGATCCTACATTGAACAAAGCATTGGATTAGATAACCTTAAAATCCCTTCCAATTCCGTGATTCTGTGATTTTCTGCCATGTGATTAATAAAGCACTAGAATTTGATCTCATTGAAGGTACAAGGATAGGATTCAAATTACAGTAATTCTTGAATAGTCTGACTCTTAATTCCATTGGAACACTAAGCATCAGGTTTATTTCTATTTCAACTTTGGCTGGATTTTTATCTACAGAATTCTTATGACTGTTCTCACCTGATGTCCTTCCAAAAGGATTAAGGATTTATGACATGAAAAGTATGTTGAACAATTAAAGTTTAAGATGTCTAGGATAAAGACATCATAAGAAACTCTCTATGAAAAAAAGAGATTAGAGTAGGAGGCATAACAGTAGAGTGAGACCTATTGTTCTCTCGCTGAGAAAGCATTTGTTTTAAATACTCCCCAAAATTTTGGGAGTCTCCCATTTATATAAAGAATAAAAACTAAGCTTACAAAAATCTAATTCCAAATGTCAGTTTTGGCCTTTGAAAATAATGTATATTTTAACATTTTCAGATTTGATATGAAGTGGGGATTGGTTGTCAGATTACTTGTTTTTTTCTTGTTTTGACAGTGTTGTTTTTTTCCCCAAAAAATAATGCTGGATGTGATCTTTTCCAACTGATCTTATAAAAAACCGCCCTCCCTCCCAAATGCTGCCAATTCAAAGCTGTTCCTTCTAATTCTACCCTGAAGTATATATCCACTACAATTGGGTTGTGTATACTTCTTCACAGAAATAATCTAATGTCCATAAATCCATGTAACCTTCTGGATGATCCTGATCATAATTTCTATAGGCCATCATCTGCTTAATCTCCCATCAAATATTTATATATAAATAAACACAATTTTATTATTTATATATAAATAAACACAATACATACATACACACACACACACACACACACACACACACACACACACAAATATCTATCTATCTATCTATCTATCTATCTATCTATCTATCTATCTATCTATCTATCTATCTATCTATCTCTTTGGGTGTTTTCCTGTGTAAGGTTGACAGTATCTTGGCGACGTTTCGACGAGGTCACACTCGTCATCTTCAGACTGGTGCTTTTGGCTTCGTGCTTGTGTGAGGAAAGCGTGATCGGAGCTGCTGTTTTTCTATAAATATAGGTGGGTGGGTGTGGAATGTTGGCTTTGTTGCTTTGAACGGATTGGTTGGCTGTGTTGTCACATCTTGATTGGTTGATGGAATTGATGTTTGATGTTGTTCTGGGTTCTGTGTCAGTTTTGGGGCTGGGACTCGTTTATTGACTAGGGCTAGTTTCCAGATATCTGGTAGGCGGGAGGTATCATCACGTTTATTCATGTTGTGGGGATGTTTGTCTATTTCTATAGCTTCCATAATTATTTTCTTGTTGAAGTGTTCAGTTTTGAAGAGGGAGGAAGTTTTTTCTTCCTTTCTGACTGCGTTCTTGTGTTCTGCGATGCGTGCATTTATTCTCTTTTTCATTTGTCCTATGTATGTTGTAGAGCAGATTTTGCATGGTATTTCGTAGACTCCTTGGTTTTCTAGCTGGATCTTGTCTTTGGGGTTTCTTAAGAGGTCAGCTATTTTTTGGTCAGTGCCGAAGGCTGTCTCGATATTGTGTTTGTGGAGAATTTTGCTGATTTTATCTGTGGTGCCTTTGATGTAAGGGAGGAGGGCGATGCCATTGTCCTGTTCTGTGTCTAGGTTCTTGGGGGGTGTCTTCCTTTGGATTACGTTAGTAATTCTGTTTTTTTTTAAGGCTGTTGGAAATTAGTATGTTTGTGTGTAATTTAGTTTTCAGATGGTCTTTGTCAGCTAGGCATTTGGTTCTGGAGAAGAGAGTCTTGGCTACAGAGTTGATCTATGCAGGGTGGTGATGGGATTGTGCTTTTAAGTAGTGGTTGGTGTGTGCTTTTTTGGTAGATGGTGTGTCCTAGGGAGCCATTGGGTTTTTTGTAGATTAGGAAAGGAAAGTTGGTTGTTAGCTTCTATTTCCATAGTAAATTGTATTTTGGGGTGTAGGCTGTTGAAATGTGTGAGGAAGTTGTCCAGTTTTTCTTTCCCATGTGGCCAAATTACAAAAGTGTCATCTACATATCTAAGTCAGAATTTGGGTTTGTGTTCAGATTTATCTAAGGCTGGTTGGTTTCAAAGTGTTCCATGTATAGGTTTGTGATGATAGGTGAGAGGGGTGATCCCATAGGTGCTCCTTCTATCTGTTTGTATCTTTGTCCATTGTGGATGAAGTATGTGTTGGTTAGGCAGTGGTTGGTCAGATCTAGGATGTGCTTGGGGAGTGTATTTGTTTTGGATAGCTGTCAAGGCTTCTTTAATAGGCACTTGGGTGAAGAGGGATATGACATCGAAGCTCACGAGTAGGTCGCTGGGTTGCAGTTTTTGTTTCTTTATTGTTTCTATGAAATGGATTGAGTTTTATATGTGTGAGGTAATGTATTCTGTGTAGGGCTGAATTTGTTTGGCAAGAAATTTGGCAAGATTCTGTAGAGGTGAGCCTATGGAGCTGATGGGTCTGAGTGGTGTTCCTTCTTTGTGTATCTTGGGGAGGCCATAGAGCTTGGGGCATCTGGATGATTTTTCTCTGGATATGATTCTTTGCTGGATCTCTTCACTGATAGGAGAGGCTTTTATTTTGGATTTGGTGGTTTTTTTTCCAGGTAAGTGTCTGTGTTTAGAGGTCAGTAAGTGGGGTCTTGGAGTAGGTTGGATAGTTGGCTTGATAGTCAGATGTGTTCATCACCACAGTGGCATTATCTTTGTCTGCTGGGAGAATGATTATGTTGTTGTCTTTCTTCAAGTTGGTGAGTGCTTTTTGTTCTTCTTTATGTAAGTTGCTTCTGGGTGGATCGCTGGAGCAGAGGACGTTGGTGACTTCAAGTCTGATTTTATTAGCTTCATTGGGTTGATATTGGTTAGGGTAGCTTCAGCTCCACATATGATGTTTTCAGTGGGGAGGCGTTTGGGGTGACTGCAAAGTTGAATCCTTTGGAAAGGACATTGGTTTCTGCTATGCTGAGGGTCCTGTCTGATATGTTATGTACTGTTTGTTTCATGAGTTTCTGTGGTGGGGCTGTTGGGCTTCTGGTGTTTTTCTAGTGTGTGGAGTTTGTTGGTTTGTGTATCTGTCTTGTGGGAGGTTTCTGTTTCGGCTCTCCAGAGGGCTAGTTGTTTGGATTTGTCCCAGAGTGCTGGGTGGATTTTGTTGCTGAGTTTGAGGTGAAGAGTTAGTAGGTACCTGTTGGTTTGGTCTAGTACGAATCTTTTCCTATGGAGTTCATTTCTGATTAGGGCTAATTCAGTTCTTTTCCGGATCCTTTCGGTGGCTGAGGTTTTTGAATGGAATTTTGATGGAGGCTCAGGATGTTACAATGCAGCCAGTCTCCCAGGATGTTGCAACACAGGACTCAGGATATCACTACACTAGAGCTCAGGATGTCATCACACAGCCGATTACCCAGGTTGTTACAACACGAAGGACTAATGGGCACACAGCTAGTACTTCAGCCACACAGGATGTTACGAAACAGCCGACTAATCTGCATACATCAACTCCATCAACTAATCAAAATGTAATAACACAGCCAACCAACCTGCTTTCAGCAACAAAGCCAGCACTCCACACACACCCCACCAACATTTATAGAAAGACGGCAGCTCCGATCATGCTTTGCTCGCACAAGCGTGTATATATGTATATGTATATGTATGTGTGTGTGTGTGTGTGTGTGTGTGTGTATATACATATACTAATATATGTGTGTGTGTGTGTGTGTGTGTGTGTGTGTGTGTGTATGTGTAGATAGATAGATAGATAGATAGATAGATAGATAGATAGAGATAGAGAGAAGTTCATGGGGAAGATATGTCACTCATTTCTGTCATTGCCAAATATTGAGTACACCTTCAGAAACCTAAAAACAATAGTTCTGTATTCTGTCAGTGTAATATTCCTTTTTTTCCTTTCAGAATTTTAGTGATAGTTGTACTTTTGATTTGCTTAGACTTTGAGATTAAGGACAGCTTTCCAAATATTTATAACTTAAGCTACTTATACATATACTCTGTATTCAATTTATTTCTTGCCCTAGTGAAAATGGGAGAGGCAGAGCAAGAGCAAGAGAGACAGAGAGAGGTAGTAAGTCTTCATTGCTGGCCTTTTCATTGAATCTACAAGAGCTTTTCATTTTTTTCTTGTCCAGATATCTGAAAGGTGTGTCTAAAAATGCAGCTTCTCCTGTATTATTGGAACTGGCAAATGAGGTAATAATTTTTAAAAAGTGTTTTTCTTAAAATGTAAGATCCTTATCTGTAGAGGTTTTTAAGAAGTATTAAGAAGTATGTAGTTTTAGGGCACATCATATATTTAAAATGTTTATTTGCTTGTAGTAGGAGGGCAAACAAATATATTAATCAATTAAGATAACCAGCATATTACCTTTTGAATATATTTGTGTAATTTCCATACATACACATATACACACACACAGAGACACACACAGTTGCCTTGCATGCATGGCTCACTTTCAGCAACAAGCATTTGAGTTTCTGAGGAAATTGGCTTGTTTTGTTTTTATAGAAATATCAATAATGTACACTATGGTTTTACAATAAAATGAATTTCCTTTATTTTCTATTTTTAAAATATTTTTAATATAGGATGTAATGGGAAAATATGTTTAATATTAATGAAATTGTTCCTTATGGACATCAGAGTTTAAAGAAATATAGTGTGAATTTATCCACATTTAATTAAAAAAACTCCTGCATTTTTGGGATGAAACATTCATGTCAATGCAAATAGTTGGTAAAAAATAGAAGCTTAGTTTAAGTGCAATATGGCTTCCTGAAATATTAGCCAGGTCACCAATAGACTCACTGAGACAAACCAATGTTTGCGTAAGCCTACCAGAATGAAGATTGCTTTAACATGCATAATACATTGGAGAAATTTTTTTGCTACTGTAGGCACAGAAACTTTATAAATTTCCTATATGGTTTCCCAAAATCTTTTAAAATTTGTAACATGTTTATATATAGTAACAGTATCACATTATTTGATTTTAATATTACAATTTGTTTGCAAATAGTTTGTAAGATTATAATAAATGCACTGGATTTATTTATTCTAAGTGCTAATAACTGTAGTAAACCCACCTACCCCCCAAAAAAGTAATAAATGGACCTGGACAGCAAGCTCTACTCATTACATTAGGAAGTATGATTTTTCTGTAAGCTTCTACCAGATACTGGATGATTTTAATGGTCTTTAAAATGTATACATACACTACCAAATGTAAAAGATTGTTTGTTCTGATACCAAAGGGATGGTTCTTGTAATTTCTGACATATTGTAGTTTATTTTGGACAAAAAAATATTATTAAATCAAATACAATATATAGATATTGTTCTAAATAAGCACCTTGTCTTAGATAGGCACATAAATATATAATGTCTACAGTCTTACTTGCCATTAGCTGCCACCCCCTTCAATCACCATTTTAAACAAATAATTCTGGTACATAAAGCATTTCTTTATTCAGATACTATGATAGAACATCATAGCAATTCATACACTTATGGCTTCTTAAATTGTAAATTTAGAAATAAATAAAATGATTTAAAAATTTTAACTTTAAAGCTTAAAATGTTGAAATAACTGTTTAATAGTACATGCAGATATATAGGAAATGCATATTTTTGTAATCAATTTTAGCACATTAGGGAAATATGGGAATATTAAACATGTGATATCTATTTCTACACAATCAAGCTGCCATTTTATGTGGTAGTTAATATTTAAATGACAAATTCCTCCATCTGCTGATCAACAGTATAATTGTAACACTTTGAGTCAATCAGTGATTGCTGTAAAAATTGATCAGAATCATATAACATGCATTACATTATATAATATGCTAAATCAGAATAGTGCCTTGTATTTTTATGAGATGCTGAAACTATTAAAAAGAGTAAATATGATCATTGCATAATTTAAATTACAGGGTTGTTTTTTAAATGAAAGCAACTCATACATGTATTAAAAATAAAATTAGTCATTCTCAACAAATATTTTCTAGTGAGATTTGAAGCACTATGAATATTACTTACATGTTACATTCTGACATAAAGCATGATGGCCCTATTTCAGACAAAGATGGGTTCATGATTAATATGAAAATTAGGAAGATGCAAGTACCTGAACTAATAAGGTAGTCCTTATTCTGGCTGGTCTACCTTCAGTAATTTCACCATTTTTCATGTGTCAGCTCTGATGTGAGCTACCAGAAATAAGCAATTCTTTGTAAAAAGCATTTCTTTCTATTAGGAGGAAATTCAGTGCCTCAAAGTACATATATATTTAGGGGAAAAGCATGTAGAAATCAAAATAAGTTTTGTTTCCCCAAATATAATAATTTTGAATATATTTTAAAACATAAAACAAAAAAAAATGAATGTTATCATTTGCAGTTATTTTCCTTGAAAGTCTGGCATCTGGTCAAGAGTATATTTCACACTGTTTAATAAATGTAAACCTTAACAATGAAGTAGTAGTTATTTTTAAATAGACGTTCATTTCCTAAGTATATTTGAGAATCCATGTTTCTGTATATTCATTTTTTCTCATAATCTTTAGGATATACTATAGAAAGTGATTGAACTAGATATAATAGTGTCTATATATCTGGATTTTTATCATTACCAATTTAAAAAATTAAATATTTTAAAGATTCCCTTAGTTTTCCAAACAAATAAGCTGTAGACATTCTTGATGCGTTTAACTTTGCACAAAATTTGTCTACATAAATCACAAAATTTCAGTGGGTTGTGTACAATGTATAATGTAGTAACCTTTAAATTTATAATCGCTCTATTGGAAAAATAAATTAAAATTTCTTTTTTATTTGAGACAGTATTTTGTTATTAAAGAACTTCACTGGAGTACAACATGTAATGATGTCCATCTAGAGGAGACCAAATTGGGGGATGTAGTATTGTAATCATATTGCAGTAGCAAATTCTGGTCCTCAACCTAAATAAAAGAGCTAATAAATAAAAATACAATCTCTCCTCTTCCTCACAATGAGATAAACAGAGCACCAACCAAGAAGGAGCACTGAGCAATCTCAACCACAAAGTAATTTAGTTGATGTTGAAAACATGCATGGGCAGAAGGAACAGAGTATGCCAAAGGAGTCAGCTAAGTGACACTGTGAATTAATGAAGTCATACTGCAACCTTTTGTTTCAGGTCTCACTTCTACTATGTAAATGTTAAACATGTTATTTAATCTTGTCCATGATCATTTCAAACAATGTAATAAACACAAATCAGTTAAAATGAACTATTATGTTGAATGTTTTACAATTGAAATCCAAGTCCATACATTGCAACGATTGCATATAACATTGTATGTTGTGGTGAAAAAGATTTATTTATCAGATTATAGCATAATTCTTATCGTGTCAGAGAAATGTACCTTTCGGAAAGGATGACTGAGATAATGGAGGATGCATCCTTGACACCTCTTTATTGATCTAAGTGATGAAATAAAACCACATTTTAATGAAAGTTGGTTACAGTTTATCTTTCTTTTAAGGTGGATTTTGCCCCATCACTTATGGCTCGAATTGTGTTAGAAAGATTTCTACAAGAACAAGATGGATCAGTTCGTAAGTAATTTAAAAAAATATTTAAGCTCAATGATACACAACTAAAACGTACTACTAAATTACTAAAAAGGCAGCTTTTTAAATCTCAAAAAAATTTCCAGTTGTAGGGAAAAATTATTAAGGTTATACTGCATATTCCACATTGAGTTCTTGGAGGAAAGGCAGGGTATAAATAAAATTAATTAAGTAAGAACTATAAGGCAAGTTGCTTTCATCCTCAGAGGTTTTTTGCACTGAATATATACGTTATCCTTGGTCATAGAATTTATATTAGTTTCTGTCTTCTTCAAAATTCTTTTGTACAGAAAAAAAATACTTCTTAATATTACATGTGGAATTGATCCTTTTAAGATTATAACAGAGTTATGATAACAGATTATAACACATTGTTTACATCCCTTTAAAAATAGCACTCTAATTGCCTACTGTCATATTTTAAGGCAAAATAATACTGATAGACTTCTTCTGTTGTGGGCGCATTCCTTTAATCGAGAATTCAAGAAATAAGCATGTTCTTGAAGTTCATTAGAAATTAGTAAGAATTCAAAGTTCTTAAACTAATTGGTTCATGGCATAAATAATTTTGCCAAATAATTCTTGAAAAGAAACTTATTCTACTTTAACATTCTGGAACCTCAAAACTTTAAGGTGAATTTAACTGTGCTCAGTATTAGGCAGAAAAAAAATGAAAAAAATACAGCTTCAGGAGGAGGTTCAAGGCTAAATTAATTTGCCACTGAAAAAATACATTTTGTTATTTTCTCTGTGTCAACTGCATGATTAAAACCGGCTGTTAAGTGAGCTCTGGGGATGTGCTCGTAAAAGATTTATGAGTAATATTCAATGTGATATTCAAAGTGAGTCATGAATATCAGGGTAATTGCTCTCAGTGTTGGCTCCTTTACTAGGCAGGAGTTTGTCAACTGCCCCATAAATATTTGCCTAGTCTCGTGTAAGAAAGACAATTTCATCTTTTGCATTTTTATTATCTATTGAAATGTTTACCTTTGGAATTTGACGATGAGAATGGTGAAAGGATTAGAACGTACTTGACACATGTATTTTTTTTTTATTCTTTGAAGGTAAAAAAAATAAGCAGTCTGAAAAAAAATCTATATCCAATAGATTAGAAAAGGGATTTATTATTATTATTATTATTATTATTATTATTATTATTATTATTATTATTCATTTCCTTTTTTATTTTTTAAGCTATTTTTTAAAAGGTTCTATAGACCTTATTTATTTTTGGGGGGAAGCTGTGCGGTTGGTGACTGGTAGGGTTACTTTGTGATGGTTTCATTTGAATGAATTAAAGTACTTCCTCTAAAAATTCAATATCATTTCAATAGATGTAGCCTTTAAAGTAACCTGCAGTGATGCTTCATGAGCAAATCACATGATGTCAGAATGGTATGGTTTCGATTTAATCAAGAAAGAGATTAAAGTGGATGTGTGTTATTTTCAACTTCGCTGCAGCACCTCCATTTGTCAAAGTCAACCTTCTGATTGCTTTGGACCTACTGCTATCCAGATCTTGTCAAAATAGTAGTCTGCACAATCCGAGGCAGGTAGACTACTCTCTGCAGCACAGTATCAGACCCTATAAAGTGGAATGCTTTGGCTTGTGAATTATAAAGCTAATAGATTGATCATAAATTCTGCAGCTGTTTAATTTATTTTTATAATGCTGGAACAGCTTCCGTTCATTGTATTTAATTTTCATCACTCTATAATATATAGTCAAACAACTGAATAGAAGTTTTTAAATGAATTGTGGCTGAGAACCTTAAGCTCCAGCATCAGCAGTGTAAGCTTTCAGTTTGTATGCTAACCATATTTAGAATACATATTCTAAATTTGGGGGGAGGTATATATTTTAAGTGCCTGTTTTCTAGAGAAGAGAGAACAACTGTGTATATTCAAACATGCTATTACCTTGAAATATTTCTATACTGCACCAGTGTTTTGATTATTGGAAGTGTGATTATTTCCTTCTGGATTTTTAATAATAAATTGATGCTCTGCATTTGCTTATACAATTCCCAAGCTCAAGAGAGTGTGTGACCACAGTTTAAACTAACATTAATTGCCAGCAGTCTGAATATGAGCATAAAAATCTTAACTATGATCAAAGCAATTGTAATATAGTAATGTTTTTCAAGAGAACAGTCCTTTTGAGGGTGGGAGGAGGTTTTTATTCATGCCAGATCAGGGGGCTCCATGGAGTTGGCACAAACTGATCTTAGAAAAGAGCTGAAAGGTAGGGTAGCTTTTATTCTGACATTCTCTTCCCCTTTTACAGCAATGACCTGGCTGGCCTTTGGCAATGAAATTCAATGCACATGGCTCCGCAGTCAAATCATCAAATTTCCCTGTGTGTATATTAGAGTTTTGTAATGTGTTTCCATTATGAAGCAATGCAGGGATAATTGTCTTTGGTAGCAATTAGCTAACAGGTTTGTTCAGTACTATTGGCAAAGGCATCCATCATCCCCTCCCTGACCACATTTTTTGTCTAGCTCGGACTATGGAGATCAATAGAATTCTATATAGGGGAAATCACCCCAGCTTTAATGAGCTCCTGGCCTCAGTCAGTCTTGGTTTGTATTTCTAATTTTTACCTTTAACAGCAGATGAGGGGGAATCTTCCCATAGGGGCAGGTGTGTATATGTACTATTACTTTCAGTAGATCAATGTATAGCTTTAAATTGTTCTATACTGCAAGGTATAGGAATTGACACTGAGAGAATGACAGAAACAGTTTATTGCTCTGTTAATACTGTTTAACAATATGCAGTTTTGAAAATGATTATTGGACTTAGATTTCACTTTTAAGCTGAATGATTTATATATATCAAGGATTGCAGATTGCATTTATCCAAAGTCATATCTCCTTGAGTTAGACAGATGGAAGAAGAGGGGGAAAAAACCAGGTTTTATTAGAATCTTTTGTGATTCATTACTGTTGCAATCCTGTCCATACTCACCTAAGAGAAAAATATTTGGACATTATGACATGTACTTCAATATAATTCAAATCCAATGTATTATATATAGTATGTATTCTTATCAGAGATCACCATATCAATAAAATAAAATAAACAAAAACATATAAAAATTAATAAAGTAAAATTAAGGGTATTGACTGACAAATTTGTCACATTTGCATTGGTTACTACAACTTTTTCATCCAGCCGCATAAAATTTGGCATTTGAGTTAATGTAGCATGGTGGGAGTGTTAAAAAAGCACATGAGTGGAATATGTCTTTGTCATTGGGAGATGTTGCAGCAAGAGAGTATATAATCCTTGTACAGTTCCCTGTAAAATAAACAGTACATGTTGAACAGTTTCTATTTCTGCAGAGACACATGGATAGTTGCATTCTATTAGTGAGGTTTTGGTGAATGACCTGTCATAAAGTCAATGGAAGCATATTTTCCCTAGGTCTTAGGAAGGTTAATATCTAATAGCTTGCAGATTCACCTGTGCCTTTCACTATCAGAACCCTGATATGGAAAAGGATGCTGATTTCATTTTAGTATCCATTATCATTCAACTTTTGAAGAACTCTTTTTTATTACTGTTTTTTGCCTATGATTGTGGCATGTTGTGGAGTAGCAAAGAGTTAGACATATCTTTATGATTGATTAACAACAACAAAAACCCCTAGATGATCAAAGAAAATCCATGGCAAGCTCAGAGTACCCTAGTCTCTTACTCAGTGCTAATATCCATGGTAAGGAAAGGTCATGCTTCAAAATTACTGGAAACAGGCCCTTAGGAAGAATATTATCTTTAACCAATACATTACAATTCACCACTATGCTTTTTCTTCTATTTGGCGCATTCTATCTTGGACCTAGGTACTAGGCTTTTGATACACCTTGAAGCTGACAGTATGGATCTTATTCTTCAAATAAAGTGCTATTTACATTACATGAATTGGTTATGTCTAATCTAGTGAAAAGAAGGACTAGGGGTGATCCAACGTTTGAGGGGCTGTTACAAAGTACCAGAAGAAGCAATGGAGGGAAACTAATGAAGGAGAGAACCAACCTAGTAGTGAAAACAATTAATCAGTGGGACAACTTGCCTCCAGAATATGTGGATGCTCCAACACTGGACGTTTTTAAGAAGAGATTGGACGGCAATTTGTTGAGAAGGTATAGGCTCTCTTGCTTGTGCAGTGGGTTGGACTAGAAGACCTCCAAGGTCCCTTCCAACTCTGTTACTCTGTTAAGTTCCATATAAAACTTGAGCAAGAGTTTTTGCCTTGAACTGTTTTAGGGCTGCTGGTATTAATTTCCTCCCTTTGGTATAAACTTTGTCATATGATTGTATTATAACTGAAATATTTACATTCTAAAAATGTATTATGGCAGGAAAGTACAGGGACTAACTTCCTAGGATCAAGAGCTCTAAATCTGGTATATCTAGTTGTTTAAATGCTATAAGAAATTATCTAGGGATCCAGAAATCTAAGTTCAACATAAGAAGTTATACTTACTGTATTTTGTTAATAAATGAAATGACTGCTTTCTAACAATGGTTCAAAATAACTTCAAACTTTATTACAATATACAACGCAAGATTTATTGCGCTAAGAGCCAAAATATGTAAATTCATAATAACAATAATCATCAAAAGTTGAAAACCAGGAACTTTGTAAAAATGAAAATAACAGATTCCTTTGAGAAATGTTTACTACTAATAGATTTGTAGTGTAGTAGATCAGCATAAATTATAGAAGTGGAATTCAGTTTAAAAATACAACATAAGAAGGCCTCAAATCAGACCTTACTTTGGGATTGTTTTAATGATAAACAGATATGATAGAAATGATATAAAGGAATAAAGCACAAAATGATAAAAACAAGACAAAATACAGAATAAAATAGCAATGTAAGTATTAATTAAAAGCATAGCTCACTGAAATTGTTGAGGGCATAGTTGAATAAATGCATTGTCAAATTCTTCCTGAAGACTAGAAAAAGGAAGATCATGCATACTTCCCAGGAGAGTAATGATATTTTTAATGCTTATTTTATTTTATGAATATTTCATCACTATATAAAAGGTTCTATTCTAAAAAAAATACATGGCAAAAATAACAATAGCAGAAAAGCAGAATAAAAAGAGCTGCATAAAATATCAAGTTAAAATGCCAAGAAATAAGAAAGGGTATTTGCCTAACACCTACAATGAATTCCTGTCAAGTTAATATGATTAGTGGGCTAAGGAGGAAGCTTTCTCCCAAAATAATGCTACCTTCATAGATGCTGGATCTTAACCAGGATCGCCTAAGATGACCTGGTGTCAACTTTTAACAGACCAGACAGGAAATAGACCAGATGGACAAATTCTGTTTTATTAACAGAATCTTGCAAACCTGAAAGTACAAATCAAATCTCACTGTGTCTTTTTACATCCTGATATGTTAGTGAGGATCCCTTCTGAGTTTCTTTGTCTGTCTGTTGTGCAGCTGTGGGCTCCTCTCCCTCTTGGCTGATCATTCTCTGGGAAGCATCTCTCCCTCCCACTCCATTTCCAAGGATATTCCACATACCATTACAAGTGTGTGTGTTTAGGATGAAATGGGACTAATTGCTAAACAAATGGATACAACTCTCTTAGAATTAAATAAACATCTGAAAGTTGCTTAAGTAGCAATGGAATCAATTATATGATATAGGGTCTTTTTTTTTAACAAGCTGTGCTTTTTAAATAGTCTTCAAAGTTAGCCCTGCAAACAGTACAGTGCAGTAATTTCACTGAAAAGCTACCAAAAGCACAAGATTGGCCAAGTTCTCTCTGTTCAGGAAAGCAACAATTATTCCCTAATCCAAACTGATAACTTGGACTTCATAAACAAGGCATTTAGTTCCTCTTAATTCCCAATCCCAATTAAAGGTGTTGTTTATGACCTATAAAACTGTGTGTGGTTTAGGTCTGGGTTACTTTCAGAACCATCTTTTCCAAGGAGAATCTAACTATTTTAGTCACCGTCCAAATAATGCTCCAGGGCCGGAAAACAGGATCCAAGAAACAGGCTTTATTTATGTTTGCCCCAACGTTGCAGAATAGCTTGGCCTTATTTAATTGTGCTCCATCCATAAAAAAGTGGCAAAAACATTGTCACTCCACCTTTGGGAATTAAGTGTTTCTCTAGCTGTTTTCAATAATTTTGAATTAATTGTATTGCTAATTGTTCATTTTAACATTTGATCTTTATACATGATTCTTTTTGCTGTCTTCAGGGATTTTACTGTAAGCTGCCTGGAGTTTGGTAAAATAATTAGAACATAACTGAGTCATTAATAAATAAATATCTATTCTTTACAGTGCATACAACCGTATCCATATAGTTTAAACATCTGTTTTCTGACTAATTAACCATCTGGTATTAGTACCTGTTATTTATCAGGGTTGGGTTTCAGCTTATTGGTCTTCATCCTATTCATTACTTATTCCAGATATTAATTTTGCTGATCACAAAACCCCAGTTCCAGACAATCTAACTTAGTGATTTCATAAAGATGTTTGAAAATGTATGGACAATTTGTTATATAACCAGTAAAGTTGCTTGTCTTTTAAAAATAGTATTTCTTCATTAAGTTACTATTATGAATTAGCTGATGTTCAGTTTTAAACATAAGTAAATAGTGATATCTGAAATTAAAATATCAGCTTCAACTATTAAGACACAATTCAAAAATTAAAATTCAATAACTGATAATAATGGAGCCATTATTACTGGATAAGGAGACAGTTCTTTTTTTCTCCTTGAAGATAAATGATGAGTTACAATTAGAGATGAAATTATTTTAGTGCTGATTGAAACAGCAGAAGTTGAGAAGCAATATATGATCACTGAAGTACAAGAGAAAGATGATGATAACAGGAACATTATGAGCAGGAGTTAGTAGTCTGGGAGACAGTTAACCATAGAAAGCTGAAAGATGAGGAGATGGATTAGATTTTTTCACAGTCAGCCATAAAATGATTGAAGTACAGTTTTTTTTCAGAAGCAGATTGTAATACTTGCACAAGAATTTTAAATAAGTTGGTATTCATGCTTAAAAATAAAGGAGACAATGTAATAGTAACCAC
The DNA here is from genome assembly GCF_051295495.1 of Thamnophis sirtalis. Classification (NCBI taxonomy): domain Eukaryota; kingdom Metazoa; phylum Chordata; class Lepidosauria; order Squamata; family Natricidae; genus Thamnophis; species Thamnophis sirtalis. The sequence continues at coordinate 117,847,246 of NW_028261381.1, read as the reverse complement.
AACTAACAGACTTATAGGTACGTGAATTCCTATGTACTTGCAGGTCCTGCAAGTTGTTAATCTTTTCATCACCAGATAGTAATCCTCTGATCATTTTCCTTGACTGTAAAATTAAAAATATTAAAAATCATGTCATGATGATCTATGTTTATGCAGTGATAATGCCCCCACCTCCTTGCTTGCATCTCCCCTGAGGCTATGTGACTTGGAACAAAATGTGCTTAAGACTTAATATGCAGTGTGCCAGGGACTTTCAGCCAAGATCATTTCTTAAAAATAAATAAATTTAAGAATGACCTTAAAGAGAATTTTTGTTCCCCATGTAAAATCCCTGGTGTTCCATAAATATTAAACAATATTTTGTTCATTCAAAATTCTTTAAAACCACGGGCCTTAAAGAGAAGCAATGATGGATGTGATAAGCCTAATTCTAATTCACAGCAAGTAAAAAGTCTTAAAAACAGTCAGTCTATTCCTGTTTTTCACAATAGTCAAGTAAGGCATGGATATCAGCTGTTTCTCAGTCTTACTTCCTAAACACTGTAATTCAGAGAAAGGGAAAACAAATTCCTCAATGTTGAGAGCTTAATCAAGGGAACCCTCAAAACATGGTTGGATCAATTTGTAGTCATTCCTATTGCCGTTGCTAACCATAGCAGATATAAAGGTCCTCGTTTCAGTATTTTTTTCTGACCCTTGAAGAAAACCCACATGGAAGACCACAGTGAAGACAGCAGGACACAATTGACACAAACATGAAGATCATCCAGTTGGACCTGGTTGTTGCATTTGATTGATTGACATTTGTTGATCCAAAAAGAGCTCCCTTCCTCATATTCAATTCAGGATTCCCAGCCAACATTTCAAAGGAAAATAAACATTTAAAAAGCCATTTCAATCTGCTGTTTCTGACCTTTAGCTGACAGAGTCTTAGAATGGTTTATACTGGTTAGTATCATAGTGGTTTTATTTCATGATCTAAATCAAAAATGAGCATCCCAGTGTCCCTTAGCCCCATTTGTTGCTCTTACAACTCTCTTTAGCAATGATTGATGAAAACTGTAGCATAGGTTCCTACTGTTTCAAAGAGGAGAAGAGATAAAATGTTTAGTGTAAACTCTAAAATAAAGAAAACTGCCTCAATTCATCCCAGAAGCATTACAAAGTCGAAATGATGATAAGCAATTTGTTGGGGAAAAATGTACTCACATGAAAGGAAGATGATCCTAAATTTAAAATTTTACACCAAAATTTTATTCCAAGATTTTACACCAAGGAGAGAGGGAGTGTGTAAATGTGTAAATCCATTGTTGTCTTCCCAGCAAATAAAGCTTCAACTCCAGTTGAAGTTACATTATTTAAGACACCATGTAATATTTTTATAAGGTAAATACTTGAGTAACATAAATGTATATGATTAGCATTGTAAAAATTGATTTTACACCTTCTGCTTTATTAATAAGAAACTATTCAGAACATATATGTTAGCAGTGTCGTGGCATTTATTTATTTATTTAATTTATATAACATCTTTGTTGTTTTACAAATAAGTCAAGGCAACAAAGATATCTAACATATTTTCAACCTCCTATTTTCCTCACAACAACTCTATGAGATGGGTTGGGTTAAGAGAGAGTGACTGGCCAGAAGTCACCCAATTGTCTTTCCTAGCTACTGGAACTTGAACTCTTGGTCCTCTGCTTCTAGCCTGGTGGCTTAAGCAGGACAAATTGGCTTTTATATAATTTTTATGTAATGTATACAATTATATATCAGAAAGAAGGATACTAAATTTCAGTTGATTCTAAAAGCTTTTGAGCTTCTTAAAATTAAATTGAAAAAGCTTTTTAAATTTTGAAAAGTTCATACAATAAATGGTGATAATGCAGAACAATTTCTCCAAAGGATCTTCCTAGAGCAGAAATTATTGTACAGATACATTTGTCTTTAATTTTACAACTACCCATTTTATTACTTCCTTACAGATGTTCACTGAGCTATCACCTTACTTCTGCACTTTGACTTAGCTTCTTGAGAAGTAATGTGATTTTCCTGCAAATTATGTAAAATTTAAGCAAAATAGGAGAAGAGCATTGCAACTGGGGATTGTATAGAATAATAAATATTCACCCTGAGCAAAGTTGTTATACAAAAGAAAGATACTATACTTCAAGATTGTATCAAGAGAATTGTATAAGAAAATAATTCATAGAAGCTTCAGTATTTTTAATAGAAATACAAATTCATAGAGCAAGTATCCTGTGGTCCAAGGAATCATTTGAAGGTAATATAATAAATAATTCTTGCATAAAGATCAATTTTGTGTCATTAAGAAGGCTCCTTTTCCAAATTATTTATATCTTCAGCAAATTTTAATCAACGGGATGATCCATTTTGGGAAAAAAATGCCTTTCTTTCTTTGGTAATGTGACAAAAGTGGTAGTGAGGAATGATCATGCCTAAGAAGACTACATGGCTTGTGGTCAGGACATAATAAAAGAGACTTTTAACTAATACAAAATCCATTCTTAATTTAAAATGGTATGTAACATTTTGCAAAATTCATTATAAGAACCCAAGGCCTGGTAACATAACCAAGTCTTGAGGGACTTCCAGAATGTCAAAAGGAATGAAGCTAATCTAATCTCGGAAGAGGGTGGAAAATGATCCATAAGGCAAGTGTCATGTCAGAGAGAAATGTCCTAGTTGTGTCACCTGCAGTAGGCGTTGCTTGCCAGATCTAATGGAGTGGGCAGAGAGAGGTGACTCTCTCAGATAGTCTAGGAAGGGCTTTAAAGGTTAAAACCAGCATTCTGAACTGGATCGGAAGCAAACTAGCAATCAATGCAGTTTGAGGAGCAGAGGTGTGTAACATGCACTGCTCTAGGAACATATGTAACTGCCCAGAAGGTTCAGATGTATGTTGTGTTAGCTGAAGCTTTTGGATACACTTCAAAAGCAGCCTCATATAGAGTGTGTTGCAGTAATCCAGTCTGGAGGTGACTGGGACACAAATGACTTGTAAGCAGAGTCTGATGATCTAGCAACTCGCCACAAGACAAAGCTGTGCAAAAACCCTTCTAATCACAACAGCAAGCTGCTTATGTGTTCTTCTTAGTCAGGCTTGACTTTCCTCTGGCAGAGAACCCTATATGGCCTTTATCCATACTAAATAAAGGATTTTAAGGCTTTTATTTTAAAAGCTTACCTTAAATTTAACCTCTGTATTCTTATTTTACTCATTCTTCAAGTCCATTGTTTGCACCTTTGTCATTGGACCATTGTAGGTGAATAGGCCACTCACTATATATGAACTAGGTCATAATATCTTCAGTTGTGATGAATGCAAACTATAGATTATTGTAATGTGTGAATCTAGCCATATGCTGAGAAATGCTGAATACCTTACGTGAGTAATTTCTGTTCAATAGAATGGCCACAGACAACCTTCAGTTGGCTTAAAATATGATCATGACAAAAAACACAACTGGCTACAATATAGCTAAATTCGGAAATGCAATTCATTTTGAGTGTGTCAGTTGAGTGCATAGATTGCAGCTGGAATCTATATTGACTTGTAAACTTGTCTCTAGATTAGGGTGAGCATGCCTGGAATAAAACTAGGTTTGCATTGTGTATGTGACATTGTATCTGATATAACTAACCAATATCTTTATCAGGAACGTCATATGTAACTTGCTTGGGTATGACTAAAGTGGATCAACTGCTCTACACCTTCCCTTTGATACTAAAAACTGTTCCATTCAATGACAATCTGAATGGATGAAAGTCATGATGGGCAGTGGAGATCAATATCTCTGGACCCATCAACTGACAACCATCATGTATGGAAAACTATAACCTAGAAAAAGGAATAAATGGCAAAGAGCATGAACTACAAATGAGATTAAAGGAAAAGAAATATAAACCGTGTCTATAAAACTTGGAGAAAAGAAAAAGATGTGGTGGGTCTGAATGAAATTACTAAAATGTATGTCAGAAAATATGAATCTGAAGAGTTGCGGGCGGGGAATAGGAATTCATTAGTTGAGGGCAATTGCATGATATGCTTCAGCAAATTGAGTGAAATAGAAGAACCGTATTTGAGTTTTTGGAAAATCCTGCAATATTATGAAATCCAGACTCAATAAAGCATGATAATAAGGACTATTTAGTGAGTATATCCTTAGAAAAAGATCTATTTTGTATACATAATATAAGGTAAGTTTTCAAAAATAAGCATACACAAAAAAGGAATGAATATGCACAACAAGATTACAAGTTCATTAAGTTAAGGGTTATGAAAAATAGTGTGGATTTTTTTGTGTCTGTTATTTAGCAGTGAAATACAATGTATATTTTTATATATTGATTGATTCAAAGGAAATGTGTGATTAGGAAAATAAGCTTGGATTATAGGATGCTTTGCATGATTATGATGGTGATGTTTGGTTGCTGGCTGATAAAAATGGTATGTAGTAGAAGTAAAGCATTCTTGGGCATAAATGGAATGCTTAAATGCTTGAATGTTAAGCAAGGAATAAGATAAAAATGACTTTAAAGTATTATGGGTAAATGTATAAAAATTGTGGTGATTTTAATGGCATGTTGTTTGGGACCATTAATGTGTGTGTACTTTTATATACAGAAGTTGCATTGTTGAATAACAATCCAAATGATGTTAAGCAAATATTAGTTTTTATGATGCAAATTTGATGCATTAATTTTCAGGTTAGATTTTTTTATGCAAATTATATATCAAAGAATAAAATAATAATGCCTGACAGGAAAAATAGAATGAAAAATTATAGCTTGTTTTTTTTTTTTTTTAATTGCAAATTTATATGCCGCCCTTTTCCCTGAGGGGACTCAGGGTGGCTTACAGCAATAAAGGGAAGGGGGTGCAAGACAAAACTTAAAAAGAAAAAAAAAATCGTGATTAAAGGAAATTGGTCATAAAAACACAACATTCACTCAACATTCGGGCGGGGTGAGAGTAATCCTATCCCCAGGCCTGACGGGATAGCCAGTTCTTGAGGGCTGTGCGGAAGGCCTGGACTGTGGTGAGGGTACGGATCTCCACGGGGAGGTTGTTCCATAATGTCGGAGCTGCAACTGAGAAGGCTCTCCTCCGCGTAGTCGCCAGTCGGCACTGACTGGCGGATGGAATTCGGAGGAGGCCTACTCTGTGCGATCTGATGGGACGCAGGGAGGTAATTGGCAGGAGGCGGTCTCTCAAATAGTCAGATCCACTACCATGGAGCGCTTTATAGGTGGTAAGTAAGACCTTGAAGTGCACCCGACGATCAACAGGTAGCCAGCGCAGCTCACGGAGGATTGGTGTTATATGGGCGAACCGTGGTGCGCCCATGATCACTCGCGCAGCCGCGTTCTGGACTAGCTGAAGTCGCCGGATGCTCTTCAAGGGCAGCCCCATGTAGAGCACATTGCAGTATTCCAGCCTAGAGATCACAAGGGCTCGAGTGACTGTTGTGAGAGCCTCCCGGTTCAGGTAGGGCCGCAACTGGCGCACCAGGCGAACCTGGGCAAATGCCCCCCTGGTCACAGCCGACAGATGGTGGTCAAAACTCAGCTGTGGATCCAGGAGGACTCCCAAGTTGCGGACCCTATCTGAGGGGAATAAATTTTGCCCCCCCAGCCTGATTGATGGAACGTTAACCAAATTTTTGGGAGGAAAACACAACAGCCACTCGGTCTTTTCCGGGTTGAGTACCAGTTTGTTAGCTCTCATCCAGTCTTTAACAGCCTCAAGGCCCCGGTTCATCACGTCCACCGCTTCATTGAGTTGGCACGGGGCGGACAGATACAACTGCGTATCGTCCGCATATTGATGGTACTTAATCCCGTGCCTCCGAATGATCTCGCCCAGCGGTTTCATGTATATGTTAAATAGCAGGGGGGACAGAACCGAACCCTGCGGCACCCCATAGGTTAGGGGCCTCGGGGACGATCTCTCCCTCCCCACCAACACCGACTGCGACCTGTCCGAGAGGTAGGAGGAGAACCACTGTAAAACAGTGCCGCCCACCCCCACCTCCCGCAGTCGTCGCAGAAGGATACCATGGTCGATGGTATCGAAAGCCGCTGAGAGGTCAAGGAGAACCAGGATGGACGCATAGCCTCCATCTCTGGCTCTCCAGAGATCATCGGTCAATGCGACCAAAGCGGTTTCAGTGCTGTAACCGGGCCTGAAGCCAGACTGGAAGGGGTCAAGATAGTTAGCTTCCTCCAAGGTACGCTGAAGCTGTAAGGCCACCACCTTCTCAACAACCTTCCCCAGAAAGGGGAGGTTGGAGACTGGACGATAGTTGTTAAGAACTGCTGGATCCAAGGACGGTTTCTTCAGGAGGGGCCTCACCACCGCCGCCTTAAGTGCGGTGGGGAGGTGTCCCTCCCGAAGAGAGGCGGTGACAACCGCCTGGATCCAGCCTCGTGTCACCTCTCTGCTGTTGGCAGTCAGCCAAGAGGGACACGGGTCCAGTATACAGGTGGAGGAACTTACAGCTCGCATAGCCTTGTCCACATCCCCAGAGGCAACATCCTGAAACTCAACCCAGAGATGGTCTACCAAGTTATTCCCCTGTGTCCCGGCTGGATCTGCAGGGGTGGAGTCCAGTTCCGATCGAAACCGAGCAATTTTGTCCGCCAAGAACTGACTATATTCCTCAGCCCTTCCCTGTATGGGGTTCCCCGTCTCCCTCCTATTTAGCTGTATAATAACCATACATAACAATAAACATAAGCAAGTTATACATAAATACAGTAGTGAAATACTAGAGTAAGTAGTTGAATTTCTGTACTTGGGTAGAATGTTGACTAAAAATGGGGAAATGGATGAGAAGAAGTGCAAATGCTAGGAGAAAGATAGTGGGTAGTACATAGTCTATTTTGAAGAATGAAAGCATATTAGAAAAATCAAACTAGTTATGTATAAGAAGGTACTTCTTACATGGAAGTGAAACTTGGGCATCTAAAGAGAAACATAAAAGTAAATAAATGGGAATAGAATACTTAAGAAGCATGTGTGATAAAATAAAATGAAATAGCGCTTTCGGCTAGTCACACACACTCAACCCAACTCACATGACAGGGTTGTTGTGGTAAAAATAGGAGTAGGAAGATATGTTGAGTATTTTAGCTGCCTGGGGTTATTTGTAAAAATAAACAAGCAAACAAATAATAAAATAGGATTAAGAACTAATGGATAAAGAGTGATTAATATTGAATACAAACATAAATGAACAGCCTAAAAAATATATCTTGAGATGGTTTAGTCAGGGAGATAGAATGAATGAGGACTGAATCATAAAACAAATATATGAAAGAAAAATGAATAGGCTGACAGAAAAGAGAAGACTGAATTAATGAGTTGATGAAATCTTCAGAGAGAAGTGAAATGTTTAAAGAAGAAAAGGCAAAATATGAAGTTGCATATGGACATAGTAGACAAAGTAGAAACAAGGATGAGTTGCAGGAGTGAACAGCGTTGATGTAAAATAGATTTAGCTATTGTCGTTTTCTGATGTGTCATTAATTTTTTCAAATGCCACTTTCCCCCCTTTTTCTGTATTATGTACATTGTGATTTGCTCAGCAATTGAACAGCATGATGTATGCTTGTATGTATAACATTTGAAGAAAGTTTAACAACCTTTGATAGCCTGATGATAACACTATGGAAGCTAAAAGTGAAGATATTTAATTTAATTAAAGACAATAGAAAAAGAGGATGATAGAATATGAGGTATTACTATTGGAGTATTAAGATTTAGATTATACAGATTGAAGAAGCAGCTCCTGAGAGGCATTCCTAATAAAGCTACTGTTAATCTAGTTGAAATTAATTGGATATAACTAAACAACTGAACAAAAACTGATTTGTTTTCAGGTCATAGACCTATGTGACCTTCAGGATATCTGAAGAAATGTCATATTATTTACAAATCTTCCAAGATCTTTTGAAAGAAAATCATCTAAAATGTTTATGGGAATGTGGCAAAATAATACAGAGTAAAATATTTTAAAAATAACAAGTTTTTCCAAATTGTCAAAACACTTAGGGATTAATGGATTAACTAAAGTTTTAGCAGACCAAGTTGTGTATTTGTCAGCCATTACCAAAATCCTTAAGAAAATGCCGCTGCTACGGTGGTGGTGGTGATGGTGGTGGTGGTGGAAGAGGAGGAGGAGGAGGAGGAGGAGGAGGAGGAGGAGGAGGATTTATATCCCTGTCATTCCTCATTGAGTTTAGGACAGTATACATAGATAAGAAAATTTATCGCATTATTGCTTTGGGATAAACAACAGTATTCAAAGGATAGAAAAAAGTAAAGAAGATTGAAAAGGTAAGCAAAATAAATTAAAAGAAAAGAAAATGTCTAAAATTCTCTACTTGGATTTTTGATTCTGCCAGCAGCATGTCACCAAGCAGGATTCTGTTCAGACTGCCACTGGAAATGTGTGTTTGGGGGGGGGGGGGATTTTTCTCATTTTCCTTTCATCCTACAACCCACTCAAGGAGAACTGCTGTGGAAAGAAGTAATCAGTGAAGATCATCACCTTCCTTCAATATAGTCAACAGAAAAATTCCCCAAAGATGAATTCAGTCATTGAAAGGAAAACTCCTTTTGTCTATAAAAGGTTCTACTGAATTTAACCTATTGACTGCTAAGACATTATCATTAGAACTCCATGATAAAATATGCAGATGTATTCCTAGTTTTGCACACGTCAGAATAAGATGTTTTAAAACCAAAGCACAGATCAATTGTTTCATTCAGTTGAAAACATAGTAACAGATTCCAGGGAACCTTCTTTAAAATTACTATTCTACATGAAGAGTTACTATTAAAGAAGGCCTTCTCCCATTCAATTGATAGTTTGCTTTCCAGACTAAGAAAGTACCTAAGGAAGGGTACCCTGTTGATTGCCTTGCTCCATGAATAGGGTTAGGCTGTTACCACCTATTCATCAAACATTATTTTGCTGCCATCTAGCAGTCATCAAGATTTATGCAACTAAAGAAAAAACTTTAATTTCCATATTGGTAAGTGGATGTTATGGGTCTGCGCCAAATCCAGCTGGGCAGTTATTTTGAAAACTGCCATTGCTTCTGGTGGTTGCTATTTTATGGTAGCACCGCTCATTGCTAGATCTAGGTAACCTGCCAAAATGTTGAAACAGTGCTTTCAAATATCTGATATACCTCTTCTGAAATATATACACATTTTAAAAGTCAATTAATTTTTTTAATATTTTTTTTTATTTTTAAACAAACATAGACAAACAAAACATATAACATAAAAAGCATCTTCCATCAGGTACAGGGTGTCGATTGGTTACAAAGTTTTTGTGCATCCTTCTTGCCAAATAATTTTTGTTGGACAACCAAATCTGGCCTGCAAAGATATGGAACCGTTAGATAGTGACAGAATGATATAGACC